>NC_142802.1:76803995-76893690 GCF_049724085.1 Artemia sp. Qi Xiang Cuo
TGTTTTAAAGACTAAGTCGTTCAAATTAGGAGCCAATAAGGATGAAGACTGGATATTAGAAAACAAGAAAGCATACCTTGTATACTGAAAACTGTGTACCATGTATCATGAAAGTTACCGAGGGGGATAGCTTCAATTATCTGAGCATGACTATTTGTAAGGATCATGTGATGAGGATGTAAAAAGTAGAATAGCCAAGAAACAGGATATTTTTCTAGTTGGAAGTAGTTTAGAAAATTGAGAAGATAGGTCTCAGAACTAAGATTACGATGCTAGAACGGTAATGACAGCTGCCAAGCAGTGCTACGAAACGTGTGTCCTTCGAAAGGGTGTGAAAATGCGTTTGATTTTTAACGGGAGAATTGCCAATGTCGAGTCACATTTTGGGGATGATGAATCATAGACGATAAAAATGCATATTCTGGCAATCCACGTGGGTTGAAACAAAAGCCGGTCATCTTCAAATGGGTGGGAAGAGGTCATAAATAAGAATATAAACAAAATAGGAAGTTCAAGGAAGTAAAACCTGAAGCTCTGAAGAGAATGGAATAGAGGAGGAGCTCTCGCAACTGTGTTCGCTTTAGTTGTAGCGATAAGTTGTCAGTAGAAGTAGTTTAGAATACAGGTATGAAATATTTGTATCAGCCGCTTTACCTATTAGCTGTTTGTGGGTCGCAATTGTCTTTCCTGACACCTAATCCTTTGGGCAATTGATTAAGCTAATATCTACAAAACTAGTTTAGTATCAACCATCGAAATATTTCACGTCCCCCAATCCTATCCCCGTATTTTTTTTCTAAAGCTGAAATTGGACTACATTAAGGGATTACAAATATTACAATAAGACTTTTAACAGAGATTTGATACAACTCATTATTGGTTTTGATTATATTGCGTCGGGTCTGCATTTGATTTTGATTCTATTTTTTGGTGCGTATCAACTTTTATTGGGATCGTTTAGTTATTGGGATCGTCGATAATTAAGCCGAAGTTAAAAATGGTCCATCACCAGTACAACAGAGGTTTTTGGAAATTCGATGTTAGTGCGTATCAACTAACATATAGTGCGTATCAACTACGTTTTGGCTTGTGTACTTGCGTATGGAGGTGTTTTTTTTTTGTGTTTTATGATGGATATGGCGAAGTTGGTCTCTAAAATTATTATTTGATGCTTGATGGCAAACCAGTTATCTATAATTTTGTCATTAATCCTTAGTTTTCGTGAGCGTCCTTGTGACTGAAAAATAAGATAGTGTTAAAGAGAGTGGGGGAGAGCTGTTGAGAGGAAAAGGGAGGGACGGAAGAAATAGACATAGAGGTAAAGAGGAAAAAATGTTTTTTTCAAAAAGGGCTGTATCTTAAGGCAGGGAAAGCCAATTCTCTCCCCCTCCTTCTGTGTCCATCCCTTTCCCATTATAATCTGTATCTTTTTGGTGTGACTTTTCTTGATTCTGTCAAATATTGATCTTCCTTTTATTCTTTTCTCATGTTTAGGTTCGTGAAAAGCAAGATGCTGCCCAAGAAACTATAGGAAAATCAATTATTTGCACTAAAATTTTGCGAAAGCTTGTGGTGCAAGGTGTGCGTGAACCCTTAAGAGACCCTCGTATATGCAGGTTTGCTGAGGTTTTATTTGAAAAGATAAAAACGCTTCTTGAGATAAGTACGAGTCACTTTTTATCTCTTCTTTTTACATTCTGTAGTGTTAATCGGTTGTTCTACTCCATTATAGTAAATAGAGTAAATAAATAAATATTTCAAATTGGCGAAAGATTATGTAAAAAAACAAAACAATTACTATTTAAAATATAAAATATACGGAGAATATTTCATCTTCGAAGAAAATGAATAAGTGCCTAAGTTATGGTTTCTATTGATAATTAATGGAAAAACATGCCAAAAGTCTTAATCAAAACTATCATGAGAAAATGATTGTTTTTATGTTGAATTTATTCTAATTCGCCATGGATTATTATCTATCAGACTTTTTATTTGAATTGAGGCTCTTCCCCGAGGCTCTTCCGCAAACTCGCGATAATATAGGATTGGAGGTCAAAGCGTATTTTTTTAGCAACAACCCCCCCCCCCAAATGGCTGCAAGTGGCTTAAACCGAAGCAAATAATACCTTAAAATATCTTTGTGGATTAATTGCTGAAATAGACTCGGAAATTACCTTTTAAATATCTGATCTCTTTTGGATTCTGGTATCACAATTTGAAAACATATAGTCGCTGGCAGGAAAGGGAACAGACAAAAAGTGGAATGCAAAACTTGTGATACAAAACTTGGAACTAACAAAAAATAACACTTAGCAGACATTTTACGTTGACAAAAATATAGAGTGTCTGAAAAGTATTTCTTTGACTACGAAAATTACTGCTATTTCCTAAACTAATTAATTTTTGCTAAACAATTTTTTTTTTTGCTAAAGGTTCATTAATGTAGTGTAGAAAAATGGACTAGGGTATCACAATTTGAAAACATCTGGTAAATGGTAATGGTCTTGAGTAGCACTGTGAGCATTCATGAAATGTTGTGCATTAGGGTTTATGTTCCTTGTGTATATTTTTTTAAATCTTATTTTCTGAAGTCCTGCTGGTTTTAGTTTCTCAGCGTAAGCTGATAATTTTGCCGTCATTTGATAGCTGAAATTCAGCTTTATCCATCTACCGAACTATATTTTTAGAAATTTTTTTGATTTTTTTAGATTGAAAAAATGGTTGAAAACCGTTGAAAAAGAGAATTTTTTTTCCATTTTTACGTAAGTTTAGATCATTGTCCAAAAAAACTTTAGTAATTAGTAGAATAAAGATAAGACAGAAAAAGGGGTAGACCTTGAAGAAATTACAACAAAAATGATTTTCATACCATTCAACAGAGGAAAACGCGCTTATTAACATTTCTAAAATTGGCATCGCTACTCCTATGCGAAATGAATTAAATTTACCCTTAAAGAAAAAAAATGTCTACTTTGTGATAACATAGAAAAAAACATATGTTTTTTAATTTAAAAGTTTTAGTTTTATTTTTTTTTAGTTATGTTTTTTTTTTAGTTTAACATATGTGATAACATAGAAAAGAAATGTCTACTTTGTAGTTATTGGGATCGTAGATAATAAAGCCGAAGGTAAAAATAGTCCATCACCAGTACAACAGATGTTTTTGGAAATTCCACTATTGGGTTTTAAGTGGGAGGGGTATCTCCGAAAAACAATGGCAAATCCTATTTTGGTTAGTAAGGTATACTTTTTGGGTCTATTTTTGGCCGTGAATTATGAAAAAGGGAAAGAAAGGACTTGGAACCTACAAAAAATGACACTTATGCTTTTGAGTTGCAGAAAAAGATTGATAGTCTGAATCAACCAGGATTCTGTTCCTCTTACTTTGAAATACAGAAGTTCAAAAAGAGTGGAGCTTCCCACCAACAAATGGAAACCCAGTTCAGTAGAAACAATTTTGTCCAGCATCTCGCTGACAATGCGGATCGTGATACTTGCACTTTAGATGGTAATGGTACTTTCTATGGTTTAGCTATCATTGCAGCAACAACTCTAGCATCAACTAAAAAGAATTTAAGTGTTTGAGGCTAGAATTAGCAAGAGCTGACATTATCCCATGCTACATAATTCCATAAATGACATGAGGCAATTCTTTCAACGATAAAATACGAGAATCTCCCGCGTATCTCAAACTTTGATGCTTATCGTGAGTTCGATTTGTTTAAAAATATCAGGAACTATCATGAGTGCAATAGCTGGACTATAGATTTTTGTCGTCATTTGCGCTAATAGTATTGTATTATTTGCTTAGAGCAAAATTTAAATATACAATAAAAGTAAATTGACAGGGAATCTGATTTTTCACAGTTACAGGTAATGACAAATTATAATTTGTAAAAGTTTACAAAACATTTTAATATAATTCACAACATGGTATGCTTGGTTGAAATTCAATTTATTGCCTATAAAACAAGGAAAAAAACTAAATAAGTTAAAAAAGTTCAGAAGCCATGTGCAATTAAAAATGTGGGGGTTTGTGTTTCTTTTTTTTGTTCTTGACGCAGAAATTAGCTTTCTGCCGAACTTCAAAATACAGCTAAAAACAACACATTTTTTATGTTACACAGTTGAAATAACAACTCCGGTGCTATATTTATGAAAAAAAACTAACATATTTTCTTAGATGCTGATATTTCAAGGAGACTTGACTTACTTGACTAGGGTCTCGTCCGGCCTTTGTGGTTGTATTGGGGCTTCTTCTCTTCTGAGCAAATGATGAACGTGGCGACGGTAGTTCGATCTATCTGGCACTAGGTGAAGTAGCTGGGGGAGGTTATGAGCCGGGAAGATGTCGGTACATCTCTTACGAGGTCGGCCCCGGGGGCGTGCGCCGTGAAGCCGTCCTTCGAATGTGATTTTTTGAAGCTGGTTGGCCGACATTATCTGAATACTGCCAAGCCAGCGGATTTGTTGGCTTCTGACCCGGTCCATGATGGTGCGGGGGAACGGAGTATATTCTGGAGGTGTTCATTTGAAACTCGGTCAATGTAAGTAATCCCCGCAATGCGTCTTAAGGCATTTAGTTTCAAGTGCGGAGATTCTTCTCTCATCCCCAGCCTTTATTGACCAAGTTTCAATTGAGTATAAAGCAATTGGGACTATGAGGGAGTTGAAGAGGCACACCTTCAGAGAAGTTGACAGAGTCTTGTTTTTCCAGATTAGTAAGAGGTTCTTGAAGCTGGCGCTTGCCAGGCCAAGTCTTAGTTTGATCGATTTTGAGCAGTCGTTATCAGAAGTTAGGAGGCTCCCTAGGTAGACGAAGGAGTTAATATTTTCTACTGGCTCTCCTTTCATTGTTAGCTGCACATTTTTCGGAGCAAGGTCTCCAGACATTCGCATAACCTTGGTTTTGGCTGTATTAACGACCAATTCGAAGGCCTCGTCTGCTACCACTAGTTCGTCGGTGTCAGTTTGGAGTAGTTGCTCTTGACTGTTGAGTTTCTCGATGGCATCTGCGTATGCTAGTTTATCGATAAGCTTCCCTCCAATCTCTGCACCGTCAACAGTTTTAGCAAGTGATACCGCTGCGTTGAAGAATAGAATAAAGAGATGGGGTGACAAGAGGCAAGCTTGGAGAACGCCCGCTGATGTCAGAAACTCCTCTGTCAATCCCTCGGGCGTTTGGCACTGGCTGACGAATGTGAATCAGGATTACTATGTTTTCGGGGACTCCGTAGTGTAGCAGGATGTGCCATAATCCATCTTGCCATATCCTCCCTTTCCCTGCTCTTAAGTCAGTTTATTATTCTCTAATCTATTCTTATTTTCATTACTGTCCAATTGCTTATTTAAATACTTTCAAATCTCTTATTAAACCCCTTCAACGTCTTCAAAATAATGCCCTTCATACGTTAAAATAACTCCTTCCTTCCCCATCTTCCCTCCCCAATAAATCCCCTACTAAGAGCCTTTATACATTTTTAAGAATTTTGCCAGTTGATCTAGTCCTTACTGCAAATTGTGTCCTTTTCAGACTAAAACAAATAAAAGAATTAATACCATTGGCTTTAAATTCTAGTAACTTCTCTTTAGTTTCTTTGGTCCAGAATAATTATTGTTTAAGAAGTTCAGCCAAATTACCTTGCCCTAGAATCCGAAATGAAAGATACAGATTTTCTCCTAAAAATTCAATAATAAAGTTCTGGAATATTTATGAAAGCAATATAGGTTTGCGTTTTTCAATTCCAGTTTCTATAACTAAATTCAAACTATATATAATAAGTAATTAAAGATAGCTATTCTTTCATCATAAGTCATGTTGTTCGTTGCAATTGTTGAAAAATAATTAATTACGTGGTAATATATTGATTTGAGGTGTGGGCTGTGGGTTCAGTGTGGTGACTCATTTTCTTCCCAGTATATCTAGTGTATTATCATTTCTTTTCATCGTTTTTTATTATTATTATTATTTCTTTTATTTTTTGGAGAGCCTGTTTTCGAGTATAACTCACTGTGTAGGCACCCTCTGTAAATATTGTGTTTTCCATTGATTCATATTGTAAAAGTGTTATTTTGTCTTGTAGTGATTTATTGAGAAATTAAATGAACTTGAACTTGAACTTGAAGTCAAAAGCCTGCTTGAAATCGATGAAGAGTAGTAACAGTTGTTTCGCAAACTCGATATACTTCTCCATCATTTGCTGAGTGGAGAAAATCGGGTCAGTGGTAGAGCGGTTTTTTCTAAAGCTTACTTGGAGTTTCTCTAAGAGATGGTTTGTTAAAGATTTTAGATGGTCAAGAAGCATTTTTGTAAGAATCTTTGTCAGTTGGCTATATAAAATAATTGGTCTGTAGTTGTTTCATTCAACCTGTTCCCCCTTTTTATAAAAAGGGATGATGGTGGGTTTTGCCCAAGATATGGGGAAGTGGCCCGTTTCCCAGACACTTGTTAAGACTTTGTAATAGATATTGACCAGTTCTTCTGGGCCTGCTTTTAATAGTTCTGACTGAATACCATCTGGGCATGGGGCTTTATTTGTTTTTAGAGATTTTATTGCTGAGAGCACTTCCTCAACTGGGTACTGCGGTTTTGGGAAGGATAGTAAGATGTTCGGTTCGGGCGTTATTGGGGGGTTCAATGTTTCGCAGAAGTGGTCCTACTATCGTTCTCGTCTTCCCTCGGAGTCCGTGATTGGGAGTCCGTGTTTATCTAACAGTGTAGGAGCTGCCGAGGACTTCTTTTTGACAATTCATGGACTTTCTTGTACATGAAGTGGCTGTTACCTTTTTTAAAGGCTTCTTCACACTCACGACATTTGTCATCGACGTAGTGTCGTAGAGCTAGCCGGATTTTCTTTTCCGTTAGGTGTTTCAGCCTCTTCTACTCGTCCTTGCTTTGTCGGTCTACTTTGTTGCGCGCTTCTGCTCATATAGGTCAATAATTTCGGGGGTGATCCACGGTTTATCCGAATGGGTTTGAATTCCCAGGATTTCACTAGCTGTTTCTCTGATAATGAATGCGCTTTTGTCGACCAATCGGTCAATTTCTTCTGCTGTTGGAGCTTCCATGGGTTGGATGCTCGACAACTTGTTTGAGAGTGCTGTTCTATACCAGTTCCTTGTTTCTATTTTTTTCAGCAGATCGACACGATATCTTGGTAAGCTTTTCTTAGGCTGTTGGGGCTTCCGAATGCGCAAACGGAGCTCAGACATGACTAGAACGTGGTGCGAGTCCAAGTCGCCACTGGCTATGGAGACTGTGTTCAGTACTGATGATTTCCATCGCTTGCAGACTAGTATGTAATCAATCATGTTTGCAATGCGGCCGCCAGGGGATGTCCAGGCGACTTTCCTTAATTCTCTATGACGGAACATGGTGTTCGTTATGAAAAGTTCATTATCCCGACAAAAGTCAAAGAGCATTTCACCCCTGTGGTTTTGCCGCCCATGCCCGAACTTGCCCATGACGTCCTCAAGTTCATCATTTGAGTTTCCAACAGTGGCGTTGAAGTCTCCGTATCACGAACAAAACATCTTTCTTGGGAACAATGTCAACGGTGTGTTGGAGTTGGCTGTAGAATTCTTCGGCTTCTTGGTCACTCCGGGACGAGTCTGGGACGTAAACTTGGATTATGGTCATGTTGGCAATGGATCCTTTCAGACGAATGGTGATAATACGTTCAGAGACAGGATGGACGGCAAGAAGAGACTGTTTAAGCTTATAAAGCTTATATATTGCAATTGGTATTAAACCCCTCTTAAAAGGCTAAAGATGCTCATTGTGTTTGGATTAGTTGAGTTGAACTAGTGGGCTGAGTCTATTTTTCATTTTGCACAACCCTTCATAACTCCTACCTAAATGATTTTTATTTTCCCCTGTTTCTTGGTTCTGTCGCTAATTTTTACTTACCTGAACTTATGTCAGCTATTTAATTATTAAAGAAACTCTGGATTTTGAAATAAAATATTTATTATATTTAATGGATTTTTAATAAAATACATGTCCGGTCTTTTGATTTTAAAATTCACGATGTGTAAAATTGTTCATTAGAATAATGAAGACAACAAAGAAAACCATCTACAAGTGTTTGTTGCTCCTTTTTTTAACAAATGGGTCGCACAAAAAAAAAAAACCCAAAAAAACCAACAACGTGAACGTGCCTCTGTTTCAACTGGTCCTTTGCATGATTTTTTGCACTTGCTCTGGAGATGTTCTACAAAGGGGCGCTGGTCTTCCTATGATTGACTTCAGCCGCTATAAGGCTACACTATAGTTTTAATTTGCGATCGAATGAACCTTCTTTCGCCCACCTCGTATATTTATCCATTTTGTATGATGACGCTTGGAAAAAAATTCTTAGGAAGAACGAAACAAATAAGAGTTCCAATAGGGATCAAACCTTTTATTAGACTGTAAAAAACAGATACAAAAGTTACTGGATATTTCGATCACATACATATCAGCAGCGAAACTAAAGTATTACAATTGAAACAAACTACTAAAAAACAAACTCATAAAAAGGCAGTGGAGGCTTGGAAAAAATACAGATGTCGTATATATGGCTATGATAGATAAGTAAATTTATAACTGTAAATTCAACAACATTTCGCTTAGAAGAAGAAGAAGATTGTGCCACTTTCATTAAAAATTCACCTTATATTTGGGCAATGTTAAAAAACTCAAGACTTTGGATAAACATGAGCCTTCGAAGCCAATGAACCGGAAACTATCTTTGACCCGGAAGTAATTATTTTATTCTGTATAAATATAGCTTGTTTTAATTGCAATACTTTGGTTTCGCTGCTGATGATGATCACTGATGTATGTGATCGAAATATTCAGTAACTTTTGTATTTTTTTTCTCTATCTAATAAAAGGACCCACCCCTATTGGAACTCTTATTTGTTTTGTCATAGAAAGGCAATGTGATCTTGAAAAAAAAGTACTTTGAAAAAATGTCACTCTGCTAAGTTTTGCTATTCTATTGGTTAGAAAATTCTTTAATTTACCACAGATTTTGCCAGCAAAGTTGGTCTATCATATCAAGGAATTTTAAGCTTAAAACAAACTAATTAAAAAAATGTATCAGATCACATGAATTTATAATGAATGTTGTGTGACAATTGATGAGAATGTTAAAGGCAGTGAGTAATAGGGACTTAATCCGTGCGCGCCTAAGGCTCATTTTCCTCTGGACAGAGTTTTTAAATCTTTCCAAAAAACTAGTTTTTAGTTTTTAAAACTAGTTAAAGAAATTTAATTTTAGCTTTCTTCTGAAAAACTTAAAAGAGTTAACTAAAAAATCTAAGGCTTTCTTGATTGAAAATCGTCTTTAAAACCTGCCAAGGACGTAAATATTAAACATTTTTGGTCCCTGGACCTATTTTAGGTCTATTCATACCTATAAACCGCGATTTTCTTGTGTTTTCTTCTGGTTGTTAAAATTGAAAATTGTACTCCATTTTGTCAGTGTTGCCATGTTGAACCTTTAAGATAAATTAGCAAAACTAATTGGTTGGATTTGGCACCAATTTTTGTCTGTAAAACATTAGCAATGAGTTGATTCCCAAGTTCGACTACACTTTCAAAGGAAAGGTATACTTTCTTAAGCTGTTTGGTGACTTATTTTTTTTAGTTTTTTTGCTGGTTTTTCACTGACGTTTATTTTTTTTTTTAAATTGGCATCCGCTACTAACAAAATCCTTATAACTGTACATGGAGAGCTGGAAAGCTTTTTGATTGAAAATTGAATTCTCAGTTTTCCCTAATTTTTGAAGATATAGTTCGGTAAATTCCCACTTAATCCGTTCAAATAAACAAGTTTTGTTTTCACTCTCTTTGGTATTTTAGCAAATTTTCCCACGTATTGGTCAGAGAAAAACTTTTCAATTGTAAAAGATGTTTAAGCGTTGACACGGCATATTGTGGTACAGTACTTTTCGATAATTAAATCTACTTTTTGTTTCAGGAAACTTTTTTCTCATCGGAACACAGTTAGATACAAATATGAAAAAGCTGATCATTAATCATGTAAAAATTATGGCAGATTTATTAGAAAGGAGTCCATTGTCGTTCTTGCCATTGGTAACGCCCAGTTTGAACTTTGTTGCGGACTATGTATTTACAGTGGAAGGCCAAAGATTTTGTTTTCAAGAATTTGCCGTTAAACTGATGAATTTGATGAAAGCGCTAATACTTTGTGCTGAATACAAGCCGGCCAAAGTTATAGAAGGTAATAATAACGTAGCTATGATTTCAAGTTTCATCAAAATTCCAGCAATTTTTGTTTCATGTAACTTGTGAGCCAGTGAATCACTTTGTTGTTGTCAGGGTTGATTTCCACTGTCTCTTAGCTAGTAATTAAACCTCTGCCCATGCACCGAGTGAAAATATACTCATGGGGGTACAAATTAAGGTGCACAAATTGGGTTTGCGCTGAGGTAAAAAAGATAAAAAACAAAAACACATTCAGAGACTCCTTGGGCGCAACAACTCCTTTTTGGCAGATATTATCACATATTCACATTATTTTTGTATTTGTTTTTCCTGGGTGCGTAGACCAGTCTTTTTTGCACTGAAAATAATAATAAAATTGTTATGTTTTATTAAGTTTTTGTAAGAAATTGCTGATTTTTTACCTTCTTTTTTACTGTTTCTGTTACCTTAATCCATGTCGAGTTCTCACAGAAATTAAAGTGAACCTTCATAGAATATAATTTATTAAACCAATTTGGCATTAAAACAAATAAACAAAGAAAAAAGAGCAAAAAGGGGTTTCTTATAGTCCAAATGAAGATACTGAAAAAACAAAGCGAATATTTTGAGAGGACAAACGCCTCTCTTCTTCAGCGCGAAACGAAACGATGTATCAATAAAAGCCAAAAATTAAAAGAATTAAAACCAACTACCTAACAACCATAAAAGCGAGTTATTCGCCAGCGAGTTATTTGTGCAAATCGCGGATATTGGCGAATAACTCGCTTTTATGGTTGTTAGGTAGTTGGTTTTAATTCTTTTAATTTTTGGCTTTTATTGATACATCGTTTCGTTTCGCGCTGAAGAAGAGAGGCGTTTGTCCTCTCGAAATATTCGCTTTGTTTTTTCAGTATCGTCATTTGTCCTATAAAAAACCCATTTTTGCTCGTTTTTCTTTCTTTAACCTTCATAGAATGTGAATTTTGTGCTGGTAAAGGTATTCCTCAGCAGGGACACTGGACAATATACTTAACAGATTTTCATTTTTTTGTATTTGACATTCTATGCTGCAATAACAAGATAGCTGTACATTGCATCCAATTATGGAGGTATTGGAGGATAGGAGATCCCTCCATTTCTCTACAAAAGGATAGAAATCTTAACGTTTTGAGGGGTTCTAACGGCACCTTATTGTGTACTTATTCGGTGCTTTCTCTTTTCTTACGTTCAAATACAGTCTTATTTAGGAAGTCGAGGAGCTTATCCATCGGCCCGTCTCTTACGTATTTCTGTCTCTCAGTTTTACTCTAAATCTTCTTCTCCTTGGAACTTTAGAATATGCAATAGCATAGATAATCTAAGTGTTATTGGTTTAAGGTGTGCTTGGCTTGGTCCATAATTGCAGACAAGAACAGACTCCAATTATCTACAATAATTGGAATGGAATCATAATGATTGGAATGGAATATTATTGGAATAGAATGGAATGGATATATTATATCTATTGTTATATCCATTATTATATTATATCCATATTATATCCAACAATTGGAATGGAATAAGAATGAGAATCATATGTTTGGTATGTCCATCTCCCAACTTGCGAAAAAGAAAACACATACGCACATAAAATTGCAAGATTATAAAGTAAATATCTGGTAGGGTATTTGACAAGAAAAATTTCTCCCCCTTCCTCTAGAAATCGGTTGGTAGCCCTTTTCATACAATGCCATTGTAGTTTTGCCGGTGATTTGACCATTTGTTTTTATTTGTTATTGACATTAGTGACGCTAAGTGCTAGAATTTTGCTGAAATCAGTATCTTGGGAGTTAAAAAATCGGTAAAAATGGCCAACCAATCAGTAAAGTTCATTGCAAATCAAATATAGACGTATACGGTAAAATATATCGAAACTGTAAAATATGTTGTTATATAAGCTTGTGATTAGAGATAATTTGCGTATCTGTTGTTCACAAAACGATAATGTTTTAATCGTGTTAGCCAACTAAAGACATTTATGCAAAACCTCTTAAAGTTGACATTTGATCACAACCCCATGTACATTTTAGGAGGAGATTTGACTTGATTGTGGAGGCAACGAGAAAAAAAAAGAGAAAAGAAGAAGAAGGACAAGCTGTTATTAAGAGCCGGATTCTTTTTTTCTTTAGCCCTTAATAGTTTTTCTTATTTTTTCAAACTAATGGATGTGACTTACATCAGTGGAGACAAATAAGCAAATGAGGCCACATCCTCACAAGAAAAGAAAAAAAAAACAATTATGAATTAGCTGTATTACTGTAAAACAGGTCAATAGTAGAATAAGAAAATTACAGAAAATTAGCTACTACAAAATTTAGCAAATTAGCCATTAGTAAAAATTATAGCAAATTAGCAATTGCATGACACTACTGGTTTTAATGTCAGATTTTACAAAAGAATTTTTTCGGGGGTTGGGGGGGGGGGTCACAATAAACTTTAAAAAACGCATAGAAAATTTCGTTTATATTCGCTTTTATTACATTTTTTACGAGTCGGACAAACGTTTTGGAATGAAATATCGTTAATAATTTCTTTTGGGGGGCGGGGTTAGAACATGGAGGGCCTGGGGTTAGCTCCCATAAGTTTTGGAATAAAATGTCGGTAATTAGTATTTGCGGGGAGGAGAGGGTAGTCAACTCCCACATGTTTTTAAATAAACATGTTTAGTAAATTTTCTTAGAGATTCTACTTGTCACTTGTTGGTCATTACAACCCAGGTACCCACCTCAAATGGAATTTTGCGGTTGCCATCTTTGATTTCTTCCATTTTTAAATACATGTATAAAGCTCTTGTTTGTGCTTCTTGTGGTATTTTTCAACCCAGCTTGCTTATCAGTTAGTGTATTTATATTTTTTTTCTTTTTTGAAGAAACGAAGGAAGTGGCAACCCTGGAAGCGCACAAAATGAAGATGGCATTCTTTACTCCGTCAAAACTAAGTCAACTTTTCCATTGTCTTGTAGGCGAATACCTGCCGCTCAAAGAAGAAGAGCTTAATAAATGGTCTAAAGACCCAGAAGAGTTCTGTAAGTTTTGTTTTCGTCGATTTAAAACCGCATTCATTATATGAATTAAAATAGAAACCGCTAGCACAAAATTAAAAAATTCACCATCGGTTAAATGTTTTTCGTGTACATCTTAATAGTTGGTTGAAATATCAGAAAATCTTTATTGGATGGGGGAAGGGGGTAAATACGTACAACATTCATTTTTTGCCATTATTTTACGGGTATGATCAAGATAAAAGTCAATTAACCTATTTAAGGTTGTTCTGAATTACCTTTAATTCAAGATTGGATGCTCGACCCGTGAAAGTCATCACAGGTGATATGATGAATGACATTTAAGGTGAATGAGGAATGGTATGTAATACTACAGCTAATAACTGTATAAGTACTGTATTATGATTACCGTAGATAATTACCATATATTTTTTTATTTCAATCTTTTTCTCACGAACTGGCATTTTAACAAGGGGTTTCAGTTATAAAAGTATCCAAGAGTTTTTTGAATGCTTTCATTAATTTTTCTTCTGAAATGAATGCCTCAGTCCTCCTGCTTCCAGAGATCAGTCTGATAACAACCTGTGAGGGAAAAAAAAAAAAAAGATTTTGATTTTGGGAACTAAAACTTGAATCGATATTTTTCTCTGGTTCAGACCCCCCCCCCCTCATTTCACTCACATTTCACCCTCGATTTACTCACAATACGAATATTCGCAATATGATTGCAGAAATGATATCAAATTAACTGGTAAATTTTGTGCTTTAATAAAGAGTGCTTTAAGATTCACTCACAATACAATTATTCGCAAAACGATTACAGAAATCACACCATGTGAACTGGTAAATTTGGTGCTTTGATAAAGAGTGCTTTAAGATTCACTCACAATACGAATATTCGCAATACGATTGCAGAAATCATACCAAATTAACTGGTAAATTTGGTGCTTTAATAAAGAGTGCTTTAAGATTCACTCACAATACAAATATTCGCAATACGATTGCAGAAATCGCACCAAGTGAACTGGTAAATTGGATGCTTTAATAAAGAGAGCTTTAAGATTCACTCACAACACAAATATTTGCCATACGATCGCAGAAATCGTACCAAGTGAACTGGTAAATTGGGTGCTTTAATAAAGAGAGCTTTAAGATTCACTCACAATAAGAATATTCGCAATACGATTGTAGAAATCATACCAAATTAACTAGTAAATTTGGTGCTTTAATAAAGATTGCTTTAAGATTCACTCACAATACAAATATTCGCAATACGATTGCAGAAATCGCACCAAGTGAACTGGTAAATTGGGTGCTTTAATAAAGAGAGCTTTGAGATTCACTCACAATACAAATATTTGCAATACGATCGCAGAAATCACACCATTGAACTGGCAAATTTCGTGCTTTAATAAAGAGTGCTTTAAGATTCACTCACAATACAAATATTCGTAATACGATTGCAGAAATCCCACCAAATGAACTGGTAAATTTCCTGCTTTAATAAAGGGTGCTTTAAGATTCACTAACAATTCAAATATTTGCAATACGATTGCAGAAATCACACCAAATGAACTGGTATATTTGGTGATTTAATAAAGAGTGCTTGAAGATTTACTCACAATACAAATATTCGCAATACGATTGCAGAAATCATACCAAATTAACTGATGAATTTGGAGCTTTAATAGAGTGCTTTAAGATTCACTCACAATACAAATATTCGCAATACGATTGCAGAAATCACACCAAATGAACTGGTAATTTTGGTGATTTAATAAAGAATGCTTTAAGATTCACTCACAATACAAATATTCGTAATATGATTGCAGAAATCACACCAGGCGAACTGGTAAATTGGGTGCTTTAATAAAGAGTGCTTTAAGATTCACTCACAATACAAATATTCGCAATACGATTGCAGTAATCATACCAAAGGAACTGGTAAATTTGGTGCTTTAATAAAATGGGTTTTAAACTTCACTCACAACAGAAATATTCGCAACATGATTGCAGAAATCACACCAAGTGAACTGGTAAATTTGGTGCTTTAATAAAGAGTGCTTTAAGATTTACTCACAATACAAATATTCGCAATACGATTGCAGAAATCATACCAAATTAACTGGTGAATTTGGTGCTTTAATAAAGTGGGCTTTAAACTTCACTCACAACAGAAATATTCGCAACATGATTGCAGAAATCACACCAAGTGAACTGGTAAATTTGGTGCTTTAATAAAGAGTGCTTTAAGATTTACTCACAATACAAATATTCGCAATACGATTGCAGAAATCATACCAAATTAACTGGTGAATTTGGTGCTTTAATAAAGAGTTCTTTAAGATTCACTCACAATACAATTATTCGCAATACGATTGCAGAAATTACACCGAGTGAACTGGTAAATTGGGTGCTTTAATAAAGAGTTCTTTAAGATTCACTCACAATACAAATATTCGCATTACGATTACAGAAATCACACCAAGTAAACTGGTAAATTTGGTGCTTTGATAAAGAGTGCTTTAAGATTCACTCACAATACGAATATTTGCAATACGATTGCAAAAATCGCACCAAGTGAACTGGTAAATTTGGTGCTTAAAAAGAGTGCTTTAAGATTTACTCACAATAAGAATATTCGCAATACGATTGTAGAAATCATACCAAATTAACTAGTAAATTTGGTGCTTTAATAAAGAATGCTTTAAGATTCACTCACAATACAAATATTCGCAATACGATTGCAGAAATCGCACCAAGTGAACTGGTAAATTGGGTGCTTTAATAAAGAGAGCTTTGAGATTCACTCACAATACAAATATTTGCAATACGATCGCAGAAATCACACCAAATGAACTGGTAAATATCGTGCTTTAATAAAGAGTGCTTTAAGATTCACTCACAATACAAATATTCGTAATACGATTGCAGAAATCCCACCAAATGAACTGGTAAATTTCGTGCTTTAATAAAGAGTGCTTTAAGATTCACTAACAATTCAAATATTCGCAATACGATTGCAGAAATCACACCAAATGAACTGGTAAATTTGGGGCTTTAATAAAGAGTGCTTTAAGATTTACTCACAATACAAATATTCGTAATACGATTGCAGAAATCACACCAAATGAACAGGTAAATTAGGTGATTTAATAAAGAATGCTTTAATATTCACTCACAATATAAATATTCGCTATATGATTGCAGGAATCACACCTGGTGAACTGGTAAATTGGGTGCTTTAATAAAGAGTGCTTTAAGATTCACTCACAATACAAATATTCGCAATACGATTGCAGTAATCATACCAAATGAACTGGTAAATTTGGTGCTTTAATAAAGTGGGCTTTAAACTTCACTCACAACAGAAATATTCGCAACATGATTGCAGAAATCACACCAAGTGAACTGGTAAATTTGGTACTTTAATAAAGAGTGCTTTAAGATTCACTCACAATACGAATATTCGCAATATGATTGCAGAAATCATACCAAGTAAACTGGTAAATTGGGTGCTTTAATAAAGAGTGCTTTAAGATTCACTCACAATACAAATATTCGCAATACGATTGCAGAAATCACACCAAGTGAACTGGTAAATTGGGTGCTCTCATAAAGAGTGCTTTAAGATTAACTCACAATACAAATATTCGCAATACGATTGCAGAAATCATACCAAATGAACTGGTAAATTTAGTGCTTTAATAAAGATTGCTTTAAGATTCACTCATAATACAAATATTCATAGAATCATAGAATCATAGAATCATTTTAATGAAAAACAGCTGTCATACACATTAAAAAAAAATGCACTAAAAGGCGCTGTTTTTTACATGAAAACTTTTTTACATAAAAACACTTCTCTACATTTTATTAAATGCACTTGTAAAAAAAGGAACAAAGGAGTTACTAAGTCTGTTTGTGCGGCACGAGACGGGCATAAGTTTGCTTTTGCTTCTGGTATTTGCGCGAACAGGCATTTCAGGTGGTAATATTGTCCTATGTACAGGACTAGACAATAAAAACTGGCCAAAACAAATCATCAGCTGAAAACGGCGATTGCGAAGGCTTGGTATTTCAAGTGACTTCAGAGCGGAGCTGTAATCTACATATTCGTCGCAAAGAATGATCTTTACAGCTCGTTTCTGGATCCCCTCCAAATCATCACTTAAGTAATCTATGTGATGAACTTGTGGGCCCCAGACGGGACACGCATATTCAAGGATGGGTCGAATAAAAGTGAGGTACGCTGTTTTCAGCTGATACACTGGAAAACCTAGGCGGCGCATCGCCACCAGTGTCCGCATAGCATAATTTCCCTTCTTAACCAGCTCTTGTACATGAATAGAGAACGAACAGTCCACACTAAAGGTGACGCCCAAGATGGTCGCACACGAAGCAGAAGGGACCAAAGTCGCGGGGCAGGTAAAATCGCGTTTAAGTGGGTTGAACCTCAAAACCTTTGATTTATTCTCATTAATTTGAAGACTGTTTGCAGTACACTGTGATTTAAACTGACCGAAAAAATTTGGGTCGAACTGGGCTAAAGCTTGTGAATCCTTTACGGGGTATTTAAGAAGCGCAGACAAATCATCGACGAATTTAAAACGATCGTCAAAGTCAGAAAGTACATAGTTGATAACAGCCAGGAAAAGAAGAGCTGCTAATTTGGTACCTTGTGGGGCGCCACATGTAATTTCCACCCATTCTGATTCAATATCACCAAGAAAAAGGGCGTACACTTTTTGTACTTGTGACGTAAGAAAACAATTATTAATTGGAGGATGTGCTTACGGGCACCCATTGACTTGAGATTCTGGGCGGCAACAGGGTGCCTAAGCAAATCAAATGCCTTTCGGTAGTCTACCAGAAGTAAATCTACAAACGAGCTTCTAAACTCTAACCATTCAACTACTAGGTGATAAGGCCGTACCAAATAAACAGACGTGCTGCATCCCTTCAAGCAACAATACTGGAAGGGGTCAAGTGACGGTGAAATGTCCATGAGAAGTTCACGATACACGAAAAATTCTGCAACTTTAGCAAAGTTCGGTGTGATCGAAATAGGTCTTAACTGATCACATGTCTTAGGTCCTTGAAATTTGGGTATTACGCGAACATATGCTCGCTTCCAAGCATCGGGAAAGGTTTGTTCACTGAAGCACTGATTGATGATCGATGCCAATGGTTTGGCTAAAAACAAGGCATATTCGCGAATAAGTTTGACCGGCAACTCACCAGGGTAGGAAGAGCAATTCGGTTTTAGTTTTTTAAGTTCTTTAAAAACAGCAAATTCAAATTAATTGCTGTTTAAAAACAGCAATTCGCAATACGATTGCAGAAATCACACCAAATGAACTGGTAAATTTGGCGCTTTAATAAAGAGTGCTTTAAGATTCACTCACAATACAAATATTCCTAATACAATTGCAGAAATCACACCTAGTGAACTGGTAAATTTGGTGCTTTAAGATTCACCCACAATACGAATATTCGCAATACGATTGCAGAAATCATACCAAATGAACTGGTAAATTTAATGCTTTAATAAAGTGCTTTAAGATTCACTCACAATACAAATATTTGCAATACCGATCGCAGAAATCACACCAATTGAACTGGTAAATTTGGTGCTGTAATAAAGAGTGCTTTAAGATTCACTCACAATACGAATATTCGCAATACGATTGCAGAAATCATACCAAATTAACCGGTAAATTTGGTGCTTTAATAAAGAGTGCTTTAAGATTCACTCACAATACAAATATTTGCAATACCGATCGCAGAAATCACAATAATTGAACTGGTAAATTTGGTGCTTTAATAAAGTGTGCTTTAAGATTCACTCAAAATACAAATATTTTCAATACGATTGCAGAAATCACACCAAATGAACTGGTAAATTTGGCGCTTTAATAAAGAGTGCTTTAAGATTCACTCACAATACAAATATTCCTAATACAATTGCAGAAATCACACCTAGTGAACTGGTAAACTTGGTGCTTTAATAAAGAGTGCTTTAAGATTCACCCGCAATACAAATATTCGCAATACGATTGCAGAAACCATACCAAATGAATTGGTAAATTTAATGCTTTAATAAAGTGCTTTAAGATTCACTCACAATACAAATATTTGCAATACCGATCGCAGAAATCACACCGAATGAACTGGTAAATTTGGCGCTTTAATAAAGAGTGCTTTAAGATTCACTCACAATACAAATATTCCTAATACAATTGCAGAAATCACACCTAGTGAACTGGTAAATTTGGTGCTTTAATAAAGAGTGCTTTAAGATTCACCCACAATACAAATATTCGCAATACGATTGCAGAAATCATACCAAATGAACTGGTAAATTTAATGCTTTAATAAAGTGCTTTAAGATTCACTCAATACAAATATTTGCAATACCGATCGCAGAAATCACAATAATTGAACTGGTAAATTTGGTGCTTTAATAAAGAGTGCTTTAAGATTCACTCACAATACAAATATTTTCAATACGATTGCAGAAATCATACCAAATGAACTGGTAAATTTGGTGCTTTAATAAAGAGTGCTTTAAGATTCACTCACAATACAAATATTCCTAATACAATTGCAGAAATCACACCTAGTGAACTGGTAAACTTGGTGCTTTAATAAAGAGTGCTTTAAGATTCACCCACAATACAAATATTCGCAATACGATTGCAGAAATTATACCAAATGAACTGGTAAATTTAATGCTTTAATAAAGTGCTTTAAGATTCACTCACAATACAAATATTTGCAATACCGATCGCAGAAATCACACCAATTGAACTGGTAAATTTGGTGCTTTAATAAAGAGTGCTTTAAGATTCACTCACAATACGAATATTCGCAATATGATTTCAGAAATCATACCAAATTAACCGGTAAATTTGGTGCTTTAATAAAGAGTGCTTTAAGATTCACTCACAATACAAATATTTTCAATACGATTGCAGAAATCACACCAAGTGAACTAGTAAATTGGGTGCTTTAATAAAGAGTGCTTTAAGATTCACTCACAATACAAATATTCGCAATACGATTGCAGAAATCACACCAAGTGAACTGGTAAATTTGGTGCTTTAATAAAGAGTGCTTTAAGATTTACTCACAATACGAATAGAATTTAGAATAGAATAGAATTTATTGACACAAAAGCCCAAAGGGCCGTGGTCACAAGAACAAAGACACTTTCATACAAGCATAAATTGGCACAAAACTATAATCTAAGCTAGTGAAATATCACTCTCATCCCTAATCTTCAAAAAAAACTTTTCTCTATGTTCTATACCCATCGTCAGGAACCTTCCGAATCTCTTATACCTCCCATATCTTTCCTTGCTAATAAATGTATTATCTCATCTCTCTCCTAAGCCTCAACCCTAAACAATTCTTTCCTTAAATCTTTTAAGTCACTACAGTTCCCCACAAAATAAACCAAATCTTCCTCTTTCCCGCACGTGGGACAGAAGTAAGGACCAGAAGCTTGCCTAACCCCTCCCAGATACTTCCTTCTCTCACCTAGTGGTAACCCATCTGACCTAACACAAATAATCAACTTTTGTTGCCTCTTTTGAAGCTCCGCCTTAAAATATAATTCTTCTCCCCACTGCTCCTTAGCCTTTGCATATAACTCCAGTGATCGGGACTTGTTCACTCGCGCATGCCACACCTGGATCTCCTGGTCCCTTAACCTCTCCTTGACCCTATTTGCAACTGCTCCTTCCTTTAATCCAATCCCTAACCCACCATTCCATAGCTCTGAAAATCCACAATCATCCAATATCTTCTTTATATGAGATGGTCAAGTATCACTCTTTGGGATCCTCAGAGCTTCTAAATATGGCGTTTTTATTATCCTTACTCTGTGCATACTTGGAATTGTCTTCCATAATCTTATTATCTCTACTAGCCTATCATTTCTCAAAGAAAATAAATCTAGATCTCCTCTCAATACTAAACTATTCGTTGAAAAATGTAGACTTAAAACTCTTAAAATACTGAAGTTGAATTTTCTCCATCGTCTCACCAGCTATGTATCCCCAAACTTCAGGTCCATAATGTATAGCCGATTCAATCTTTACCTGAAATATCTGCTTATGCATCTTCAGGTTCTGTATGTTTACCAGTTGGCTAGCAGTCACAGCATAGGCGCAGGACTTCCCTTTAGCAAGACTTAGCAAGACTTCAGCTGCTTTCTAAACTTACCATTTGACGAAAATTTACATCCTAAATGCGTAAACTCATCCCTACAATCTAAATCTATTCCCTCCCATTTTACTCTATCCCTACTTGTAATCTTACCCCCTTTTCTAAAAACCATAACTACCGACTTCTTTACATTCAGGCTTAGTTGTTTCCTATCTATATAATACTTAGTTCTATCCAACAAGAACTGTAAATCCTCTCTAGACTTCGCCACTAGTGCCAGGTCATCTGCGAACATCAGCATGCATAGTTCACAGATATCTAATGACACCATTGGGGCTCATTACTTGCTAAGAAATTCCAGCAAACCATAAATAAAGAACAAAAATAACCGTAGTGACAGGGGGAATCTTTGTTTAACCCCCCTTTCTAGCACAGATTATATCTGAAAATTTTCCTGCCACCCAACTAACAGTTTTTGTGGCTTCATACATATTTTCTAAAATCTGTAAAAGTGGGCATGGCAGGCCAATATTTATACAATCCTTCATTAACAGTTCCCTCTTTACATTATCAAATACCCCTTTTAAATCCAAAAAACCTGCATACAATTTACCTCCCTTCTTATTTATAAACTTATCAACTAAATACTTTAATGTAAAAATCTGATCAATCGTACTAAGTCCCTCTCTGAATCCTGACTGCTCCGCGGCAAGCCTTTCAGTTTTCTGGAGCCAACTTCTAAGTCTGTTATCTAATACCTTCGCCATTAGCTTTCCTAGTGTGTTACCTAAGTGTATACATCTATAATTTTCATGTAGTTTCCTATTCTCTTTCTTGAAAATCGGCACTCCTACTGCCAGGTTCCACTCACTAGGCCAAACTCCAGATCGAAGAACTGCTGTAAATATCAAAGAAATAATGTACAATGTTACGCTTCTACTATACTTCCATAGAGCTGCTGGAATGCCATCAGGACCAGGTGCTGAACATCCCTTCATCTCTTTTAAACTTTCTCATGCTTCTTATACCCTAACTGGCTCGATTAAAGCATCATCTTCGTCCTTTATAGGTCTATAAACTTTTTCTTTGTTACTCTTTTTCCAATTATCTTCAAATACACACTCATTTTCTGTTATCTTCTGCCTCTCAAGTTCACTTTACCAGGTTTACGCGGGTGAGGGGGTTATCTTGGCTTGTATCCTTCTGGTAGAACATGAAACTCTCTTCCAAAAAACTTTGCTATCCTTATCCTTTAATGCCTGCTCTATCTCCTTAATATCTTCTTCTTCTTTCATCTTCTTAGGCTCTCTTACTACTTTCTTATACTCTCTCCTAATTCTTCGGTATGCCAATAAATGATTATCTAAAGTCCCTGGTCTCTGGAACCTGACTATATCTAACGCTTCTTGTTGCCTAGCTTTTAACTTTTTCCTTTTCATATCCAATTCCCTCTCCTCTGAATTCCTACCCTCAATTTTATCACTTTCTCATGCTCCTACGCAAATATCATACACTACCTTATTCAGTCCCTTTATACCAATTTTACAAAATTCCTCACACTCTTCTATCAGCTCCTGAGTACTATTATCCCACTCTTATTATCCCTTGGTTTACTATCTCTTCTGTCTCCTTAACTATTTTTATCGGTTTTCTAATATAATGATCATTCTTTGTAAAACTACTTATCTCCCCTTCTCTTTACCAACTCCAAACCCTTATCTCGCATATAGACCTCTGGGACCCAGGAACACTCAGATTAAGAGCAATTAGGACGTGGTCAGACCCTAAGCAACCCATCACTCTAAAATTGTAACACATTGGCCACAGATTCGCATATTCGAATATTCGCAATACCATTGCAGAAATGAGACCAAATTAACTGGTAAATTGGGTGCTTTAATAAAAAGTGCTTAAGATTCACTCACAATACAAAATTCGCAATACGATTGCAGAAATCACACCAAATGAACTGTTAAATTTGGTGCTTTAATAAAGAGAGCTTTAAGATTCACTCACAATGCAAATATTCGCAATACGATTGCAGAAATCACACCAAGTGAACTGGTAAATTGGGTGCTTTAATAAAGAGTGCTTTAAGGTTCACTCACAATACAAATATTCGCAATACGATTGAAGAAATCACACCAAATGAACTGGTAAATTTGGTGCTTTAATAAAGAGTGCTTTAAGATTCACTCACAATACAAATATTCGCAATACGATTGCAGAAATCACACCGAATGAACTGGTAAATTTCGTGCTTTAATAAAGAGTGCTTTACGATTCACTCACAATACGAATATTCGCAATACGATTACAGAAATCATTCCAAATTAACAGGTAAATTCGGTGCTTTAATAAAGAGTGCTTTAAGATTCACTCACAATACGAATATTCACAATACGATTGCGGAAATCATACCAAATTAACTGGTAAATTTGGTGCTTTAATAAAGAGTGCTTTAAGATTCACTCACAATACAAATATTCGCAATACGATTTCAGAAATCACACCAAATGAATTGGTAAATTAAGTGCTTTAATAAAGAGTGCTTTAAGATTAACTCACAATACAAATATTCGCAATACGATTGCAGAAATCACACCAAATGAACTGGTAAATTTGGTGCTTTAATAAAGAGTGCTTTAAGATTCACTCACAATACAAATATTCGTAATACAATTGCAGAAATCACACCAAGTGAACTGGTAAATTTGGTGATTTAATAAAGTGCTTTAAGATTCACCCACAATACAAATATTCGCAATACGATTGCAGAAATCATACTAAATGAACTGGTAAATTTAATGCTTTAATAAAGTGCTTTAAGATTCACTCACAATACAAATATTCGCAATACGATCGCAGAAATCACACCAATTGAACTGGTAAATTTGGTGCTTTAATAAAGAGTGTTTTAAGATTCACTCACAATACAAATATTCGCAATACGGTTGCAGAAATCACACCAAGTGAACTAGTAAATTGGGTGCTTTAATAAAGAGTGCTTTAAGATTCACCCACGATACAAATATTCGCAATACGATTGCAGAAATCATACTAAATGAACTGGTAAATTTAATACTTTAATAAAGTGCTTTAAGATTCACTCACAATATAAATATTCGCAATACGATCGCAGAAATCACATCAATTGAACTGGTAAATTTGGTGCTTTAATAAAGAGTGCTTTAAGATTCACTCACAATACGAATATTTGCAATACGATTGCAGAAATCATACCAAATTAACTGGTAAATTTGTTGCTTTAATAAAGGGTGCTTTAAGATTCACTCACCATACAAATATTCGCAATACGATTGCAGAAATCACACGGTAAATTGAGTGCTTTATTAAAGATTGCTTTAAGATTCACTCACAATACAAATATTCGTAATACGATTGCAGAAATCACACCAAATGAACTGGTAAATTTGGTGCTTTAATAAAGAGTGCTTTAAGATTCACTCACAATACAAATATTCGCAATACGATTCCAGAAATCACACCAAGTGAACTGGCAAATTGGGTGCTTTAATAAAGAGTGTGTGATTCACTCACGATACAAATATTCGCAATACGATTGCGGAAATCATACCAAATGAACTGGTAAATTTGGTGCTTTAATAAAGAGTGCTTTAAGATTCACTCACAATACGAATATTCGCAATATGATTCCAGAAATCACTCCAAGTGAACTAGTAAATTGGGTGCTTTAAGATTCACTCACAATACAAATATTCGTAATACGATTGCAGAAATAACACCAAATTAACTGGTAAATTTGGTGCTTTAATAGAGAGTGCTTTAAGATTCAGTCACAATACAAATATTCGCAATACCATTGCAGAAATCACACCAAATGAACTGGTAAAGTTTTCGGAAATAAGTAATAACTTGTATAATATGTATATCAAGGTTTCTTATCAGCACTTTTAGTAACTCTTGTGCACAATGGAATATTCATTCTTTAGTTACTATTATTATAATTTACTAGTAATTTACTTTTCGTTATGTGTTTGTACTTCTGTATTCACATCAGGACTATTTTATCTTGGTCACCCTGTATAACTTTGGTTGAAACTAAAAGTTGTGCTTATTCACTATCGTTATATCTCCCTCTATTTATTGCAAAGTTGCCAATATATTTACTTATGTTTCAGTGCATGAAGAGGGAGGAGAATCATGGAAATACTCTCTAAGGGTGAGTTTTGTTGTTTCGATTTTTTATAATTCTGTCAATTCAGCTCTGAAGTCCATATGGATCTGTTATACTTTTCAGCGAAATTTTAATTGATGGAGCGTAAAAATATTAGACTGAGACAATAATAGAAGAATTGAATAGAATATATTTATTCCATACTATAGCTGGAGCTAGTATGAGCATGTAAAAAAAAAAGAAAAAAAAGGACAAAAAATTAAAATAAAGAAAATAAATAAAAAAAGAACGAAAGCAATGGAAATTTTAAAGGAAGACAGCAGCATATTGGACGTGATAGTTTCTGGAATACAGTTAACAACTTGGCTTTTCAACTTGGCTTTTTTGCATTTCTTATTCTTTTTAACTCCAAGGAGATCTTGGGTCTAGTCAATTGGTTTTTAAGACATCGTAAAAATTTCCTACCTTCTTTGTATCTTATTCGTACCATAATGGCTCTCAATTGTCTACCACTATCTTTGCACTTACACAATGGCAGTCGCAATCTATATGCTACTGTCCGAAAATATAATGCGTACCTGCGAACATTTTTGCGTAAAGAACCTTTAGTCTACATTGCGTTGCTAAATAAGTATTTGAGCTATTTCATTTGACATTGGAAAATGTCAGAGGGCTCGAAATAAGTATTAGAAATCTTTGCCTTGACTAGTTTTTTTTTGCAGCCGAGTATGGTCTCATTTTAAGACCAAAATAGTTTGTTATATATTACTTTCTTCTAATTGTTATTTCTAAATATTAATTTAAAATTTTTTCCACAAAACATGTTTTTCAAAGAAAAGTTAAGAGCTCCATTAAGCCAAAACTGAGTAAATATAGAGTTAAATAATCTTCCAAGCATAACACTACCATAAATCACTATCAATAAGTAAATGAAACTCAAAACGAACAAAAATTACAATAAATAGCCGAGTCAAACTCGAAGCGAGGAAAAATTAATATGAGTAGGGCTGATAACCCCCCTTCCATCTCAAGACCAGAACATAATATTCCTTTTACTGAAAAAAACAAAAAAACAAAAAACAAATGACCTTGGACTGTTAGTTTAATTGACATATACTGATATTTATTCCATAAAGTTTTGATATTGTTTTATTTATGAAAATAAAAAAAGTCAAAACATTTTAAACGTATGTTGTTTTCAGTTATATGATCTTTGCACTTTTTTTGACCAAATAGCAATCTCAAACTTTCTATCGGATGCATTTGGAGAAAATACGATGGGATGGGGACTGCCCCCCGATCACTTTAACTCTTAAAAAGGACACTAGAAACTGATTTCCAATCCAATGAGCCTACTCTGGAGTCTATACGACCACCCTCTCCATATAAACCTTATAGGTCCTTTGGGTATAACTTACAACCCCTGCGCAGAGGACTTTGGGGGTGGGGGGTGGGGGGGGGGTGTCATTCTCAAAGACACAATTTCCAAACGTTTCAACTACGCTGAACAAAATAGCTATCTCAGAATTTTGATTAGATGTATTTTGGAAATTGATGGGCATGGGGGGGGGGCTTATTGCCCACCAATCGCTTTCGACTATTAAAAATGGCACTAGCCTTTCAATTTCCAATCGAATGAGCCCTTTTCGAAGCTTCTAAGACAACAATATATCAACTACGACAACCCTTGCCCTAAGAACTGTGGGGAGTTGTCATCCTCAAAGACATGATTTCCGGACCTTTTAACTACGCTGAACAAAATGGCTATCTAAGAATTTGGTAGGATGTGTTCGGGGAAATGAAGGACGTGGGAGGGGGTCGGTTGCCCTCAAATTACTTTCAACTAATAAAAGGTGCACTATCCCTTTCAATTTCCAATCGAATGAGCCCCATTCGAAGTTTCTACGATAAAAAAATGGCCGTCGCTAAATTTCTATCAGATGCATTTCGGGAAAATATGAGGTGTGGAGGTGGGGGGGGGTGTCATCCGCCCCCCGATCACTTTGAATCTTAAAAAGAGCACTAGAACGTCTGATTACCAATCCAATGAGCCCCTCCGAAGTTTCTACCACCACTCTTTCTATAAAAACCTTATGTGCCTCCAGGGCATAACTCACAACCCTTGCCCTAGATGTGGGGGATTGTCATCCGGCAATTAGAGCCATCTTTTTTTTAAACAGGTAAGGAAGCGTATTAGTCTACAAAAAAAATGAACTTGATTTGGTATAGGAAATTTTATTGCATTAAAAATGAAAAGGCTAATCAATTTTATTCGAAAAAATAACCATTAGTAGGCGTACAGCATGTGTAATCAGTTGCAGATCATGTTCAGTAGCGCAAGGTTGGTGACGCAGATGCGTGACTAGATAAATATTACGTAGTTAATAAGTGAAATTATTATTATTATTAAAAAATGTTACCTTAGCATGGCTTAGACAAACGAAAAATAAAAAAGAGGTTATTTCAAGACGTGTGGGCGTGAGTACATGGATGCATGAAAAATAGTGACAAATTGATTATGTATAAACGTAGTTAGTACCTTCAGGGCTTACTATATTGAGCGACACTCTTCTTCAAAACGCAAAGATGGATGAAATGAAAAATAAGTATGTATATATTGATAAAAGTGTGTTCAATTAAAAAAAAGACAAATGATTTCACAAACACAACAACCAATTGAGAGATCAAGAAAAAATGCCATTTTTAGCTAGAATAGTTCAGCAGAGCGTTGATGCTACAGCCAAAAATACCGACGAACAAGTAAAAAACGAATCGTTATCCAGTGATGTAATTAGCATTGCAGTTGATGAAAGTATTTTCACCAAAGTGTTGTTTTAAAATGAAAATGTCACGAAGCCAAACGCCCTTTTAACGTTATCATAACCAATGACTTGGACACTAAAACCTCTAGCGCACAGACATGATTTTATGGATACAAAAACCAAATATAAGCTACATTATTCAACCACACACAGATTTTTTTTTCTTTCGTTTCAAATCCTCCTGCAAAACACTCTCATAATGTTTCATTATGGAAGCAACGTATGATTTATTGGAAAAATTTCCATAAATCAGATGATAACTAGCAAAGGCATAAACACCTACCTTAAAAGAGTCAGTATCTTTTGCAATAAGTAGGCTAAGACGCGATATTTAATTGCGTTTGTGTCTATATAGGGTCCGGCAAAAGAGATAGATCGTACCAGTCTGAATTCTCCTTATCTGCTTTTCTAATCTTTAGCCAGATGCAATGGTGGATGTTAAATTCACTCAATATATAAACCCGAATATACAGGCATTTCCTGGGATGTGATTAAAAGATGCTACAAGGTACTTGGTTGCATGGCAGCTTGGATGGCTAACAGTTATCGTCAGGAATGGATCCTGGGTGGAACGGCTAGGTTATTTTGAGAAATGATGCCTAAAAAAGAACGGTTATCGTGTCGTCCAACTTTCGGGGAAAATTCGCTGATACGCTTTTGGAACACGAACTTTTGTTGATGCAGCAAAGGTATGTTTATTCATATCAGCCTACAAGCCGAGTTTTTAAGATCCTTAATGTACAGGTTTAGTCCGTTAACCTTAGTGAATAATTGACCGAAAAATCTTTTTCAATTTTGTTTATTTCAATTTTGTGATTGCTGTGAAAATATATATGTGTCAAAGTAATAAATGAAAAAAAAATAATTAATAAATGAATATTTTTTTAAGCCATGCGCCGAGTCTCTGTTTCTTGCGATATTTCATGAGTACAGTACAGTCATGTGCTCATTGCTATTAGCACTGGTGAAAGACAACACTGCTTTTGTTTCACCGGAAGATTTCCAAGGGATTCTCAGAAGAGATGCAATCTATAATGCTATTGGCTTAGTTTCTTTTGAACTTTTTGACCAGGTTAGTATTTGTAAATTGTTGGCATTAATGATTATCTTTCCCTCGCTACTTTATGTAAAAGGTCACAATTGACACTCTTATTTCAGTCAGGGGGATAAAGTAGATGAAACTGAGTGGAACTTTAACCTAGATAAAGGCCCCCACCTCGTCTCAAATATAAAACCTCAAGGTTATCCTTATCCTGGAGAATAACGATTCCAGTGGTGAAAATACCCTAAAGTCACATATACAAACAATATCTTCCCTTACACGTCTGAGGAAAAGCGTTCGTTTACATATATATCGAAAAATCTAACTCATTAATTGGTGACGAAACGAAAGCAAATTGAAGACGCTAATGTCATACGGATTGCTCAAAGTAGTGGCAGTTGGTCTGTGTATTTTACTAACGGATACGAAAAATTAATGTTTATTTTTGTGATTATGCAGACTGTTGAGGAACATTTAAAGAATAATCGCTGGAGCAGACAAACTTATGAATTGGACTCATAGAATTAGGAATTGAGAATGCCTTTTGGACTAATTACGTAATTAGACAGGTCTAATTACGCTTCCTGAGCTTGGTTATTTGAGAGTCTTTAACGAACCTGAAATATTGGCTCCTTTTCCGCAAAAAAACAGCTTATTCTTTGCACTTGCACGCTCTGAAAGCACCTTATCTGAAAATCGCTATACTGAGGGTGGATAAAAACCAAGGGCTAGACGCCACTCATATAGCCCTCCATCCCAAAATGTCACAATTTTGGCAATTTCCCCGGTAATTTCTTATATTTCTTATTGCATGCTTCTTTGTTTTGTTCACCTTCCGAGTTCCCCCCCCCCCTGTACATTTCTAGATTTCTTGTATAAAGCGAGAAATCAATGCAAATATTTCTTATGCATGTCATATAAAACAAAATGGTAACCGAATAGAGACAATTGTTTCTTTTTAAATTTTTGCTTTATGTATCTCGTAATCGGTAGTTTGACAATAACAATTGACAGTACATTTTTGACATAGTAAAATTGAAGTTACAGAGGTAATTTGATAGAGTGGCAGTGATAGAGTGGCATTGAGTGGTAAGTGATTGAAATTACAGAGGTGATTTGATAGAGTGGCAGGATAGAGCGGTAGAGTGGCATTGAGTGGTAATTTAATAGAGTGGTAGGGCATTTGAGGGCAGAATACACTTTTTGTGGGATATTTTCCGAGAAGATTTGTTCTGTCCATGGAAACATCAAATCCTTTCTGGTTTCTCAATGTAATTCTACCGAGGTTTGAAGTCTGCCAAAATAAGGCCTTTGAGAATTTAGAATTGCCGGTGAGTAGTTGCTGGGGATACATGGCATAACTATTTCTCTTACTTAGCTATAGGCTTTGGAACGCTGTTTTTTTCTTCTTTTTTCCTTTTTAGCAGGTAGAGTAGCTTAAAAATACAAATATATAAGGAAGCCAATTTCATTTTTTTTCATTGGGGTAAAAATTTGGTGTTGATACAATGCTTTACACTGGTTTTTCAAGTCATTTTCTTGATTTACCGAGTTACTAAAGAGCTTTCAGATGACTTTGCATGGCTCAATAAATGCAGAAAAAAATTTGTTTTTATTCATTGTATCAATACATATCCAATCTCTCTTCAGGTTTGTCAAAAATAAAAAAGAAAGAAAGTCCTGCCGTGCGTGTCACATTTTCTTACAAACTTTGAGGACGTCCCAATAGGGTTGGGCTTCGCAACCTTCTAGAAACGAAAAACATTTTTTTTTTCAGATTTAACTTTTGAATTTGCCTTACTAAAGCCTTAGTTTTCAAGTCATGTCAAAATAACGAAAAAAGGGAGTAGTTTCTTAACAAAAATAGTTTATGGATGCTGGATAAACATTTTATGGAGGAAAATTGCATTGGTCGATTAAAACTAATCAATAGCTTTGAGAAAGTAGAGACCTTTGCTAAAATACGGAGAAAGAGAGAGCCAACTTGTAACAAATCATGTGACGCAAAATCTTTCTAATCTTTTACTAGCCTAAAATTTCACTCAGGAACAAAGGCCAACTAATCAGGTTTAAAAAAGGTGAGTTTATTTCGCTCCGCCTTCTGGCATGCACATAATAATAATAATAATTTATTTATTACCCACTATAAAAAAGAAGCGGAGGACATCAAGAACAAAAAAAAAAAAAAAAAAAAAAGCAAACTCGCATACTTAAAAATTATTTACATAAAACGACGTAAATTATGGTGCGCAGTAAGAACTGCAGATAACGACAGCTTTCCCGCAAGCACAGTCACTTTTTCCCGTAAATCAGGGAGGCCGAATCGCGATATTAAATGCCGGTTCTGGAACCACGGAGGGAGGCACAAAAGGTACCGAGAAACATAGGAAATGATGCGATTGGCTTACGAAAATAGTCACAGACATAAACTAATGGATTTATAGTATACTTTTTGCCAGGCAACTACAGGAAAGTACTTTTTAAAGTTAAATCTTTGAACAAATTAACATTCCAAATTGGCAAGTTAAAAGGCTTTTTTTCATTAATAAAAAATGGCTTAAATGTCTTTCTCTTTATCTTTCTGTTTTTTATCTCCATCTCTTTCTCTTTTTTAGGAGTTTATTTGGTGTCTTTTCTTTCTCTTTATCTATATATGCCTCAAAAATCCAGATTTTATGTGCTTTTATTTTAAAAAGGTAATGTATTTAAATTTTGTTCTCGCATTTAGATTGACTTTGACAATTGGTTCTCTACTTCTTTGCTTCAAGAACTCCGATGTACAGAGCCTAATTACAGACTTTTAAGACGTCGAATTGTTTGGCTCATTGGTAAGTTTCTTTGTTGCTTATTTGGGGGAAATGCCATGCCCTTAATCTTTTTTGGGTGCTTCATTTCTACCACTTTTAACACCTCTCATTATTTAACACTTTAATCTGCAGGAATCTCTAAGAATTATCAATGTGTTAATGTTTTTGACACAAAGAGTTTGATTTTTTAGTGGATATCAGACAATTCTCTTCAGGGGGGGGGGGGTGGGGTGCGTCTTAAATTTTGTTGTAGCTTGGGTTAGTTGAAATTCGGTAAATTTTTAGCAAATCATATTATTGACTTACGAATAAAGTAAACATACCACTCGATACCTTTCTTTATGCTCTTTCCAAATATAATAATGATTTTTGTCGAAAACGAATTTTACCCCTACTCCTATTTATACCAATTCAGGGTATATATTTGCACATTAGGGGGTGGGAGTAAATTTTATTTCTGATGTAAATGAGAGGTAGTATTAAACTTCCCCACCCCCCAATGTGCAAATATATACCCTGAATTGGTATATACGGGTGGGGGCTAAAATTCATTTCCGACAAAAATGATTATTATATTCGTAAAGAGCATAAAAAAAGGCATCGAGTGGTATATTCACTTTATTCGTAAGTCAATAATATGATTTGGTAAAAATTTACCTGAAATTCTTAATTTGTTTAATTCTATTTCCAGTTTTCTATACTTTAGAACATTATTCTATAGAATATCAGTATGTAATATACATATATATATAAATCAGTATCTTATATATTTTATGAGTATAAAACTATATCAACAACATAATCAGTATATATAACATCAGAAAAATATCAGTATACCTCTGTCATGGTGCGCATAGTCGGAAATTTAGGGGAAAATCGGATAAATTCTCCGAAGATGATAGTGCGAAAACGCGTCTATTATGTCGTCCTCACCATCGTTATGCATGCAGGTAGAGATTTTTTGGTATGCATTTTTTTGCAGAATTTTTTTGCATGCAGGTAGGACCCTAGCAGATTAGGTTTTCATACCGTCATGACAAGCTATTTCATTGGTTGATTTTAAGAATAATGATAAAAAAAAAATCCTGTAATGATAAGACTAATTTCATTAACCAATTTTGACAAATCATTATTGTGCTTTGTTACCAAAGAGTATGGGTAACTTATGAGAGTGGAAACTGGTGCTAGAAACTGGTAGAAAAAAAAAAAACTAACAACGTCATCTAGCATTTGGCGACACTTTGTTTAATTCAGAGAAATAATAATAATAATTAATTTAATTAGTGTACTTGGTAAAATTAGGATATTAATAAGTGTATGATCTTAGTTTTTGATAGAAAAACGATTATAAAGCTTGAAAAACTGCCAAGTATCACCATATGGTAGATGTTGTTGATATATTTTTTTTGTCGAAACTAGCACCAGTTTCCACTCTTACAAGTTACCTATACTCTTTGCTTTGTACTGCAACTTAAGATTAAAGAATTCAGATTTGTTAAAAATCAATACTAATTCGAAGAAATAAGTTGAAATAAATATGAAGAAGTAAATTAGTTCCTTAAAATTATTTAAGTAAGAGGTCAAATCGATAGTGTAACACCTTAGTTTCAGCCAAACACATTTTTGGCTCTTTTTTTCTTCTCTTAAGAGACTAAAAAGAAAAAAAAAGAAAAAGGTAGAGTACATTCCCTTTAAGACATAGATTTTAATTCGTGACGAAACAATAAATGCATATATGGCCTTGTAAGAATTAAATTCAAAAGGTAAAGGCCTGTCATGTCAAGTTAGGAGTGACATTGAAACTTAAAAGGAACTCCTTTATGTGTGTAAGCCCCTCCTCCGTTGCTCCCATGTTTAACCTGTTCTTTACCGAGTTTACCAATGTGCAGAATATGATGAACCTTTAGTGCAAATAGGGAGGCACTTGGGTGATGGACCCACCCCCCTCAAAACAGGATAATTTTGTTTGTTTTAAATTTTAACCTTGCTTTAAAATTTAATTTCAAAGAGCATTTGTTCAGTTAAATTACGTTCATTGTTAACATAATTTGCTAGATTTTACTGTTAGATTCAAGTTTTGCACTGAAGTTTATCTTTTTATTACAATACTTTGAAAATGAATGATCACCCTGAAAAACAGCACCAGCTAAGAAGTTTCTACTGAAAAAAACCCTTAAAAACAATCCCTCATTAATTTTACCAATTAAAAAGTTTCTTGAGGGTGGAAGAGGATGTCAGATACATCAAAAAGCAGCTTCTGGGTCAGAATTTTCCTGTTTCTCGAGAGGATCCCACCCGTAAAAGATCCTCTGACATCTCACATATTCTTTAGGGCTTTCAACGTCCGTTCGAATGTGATTCCTCTTCTGGGATACTGCGACCACTTGTTCACTACGGTCATGACCGAAAAAATAACGCGTTATAATTTACACCTTTTTTGTAAATTTTGTAAAGATGCTAGTGGTTACTCCTATCATTTTTATCTCATTTGATCATTTCACTAAAAATTCTAGTTGTGACAATATTTCAGTGAGAGTACACCATATATTTATTTCCTGAACGAATACCATGTAATATAGAAAAATTGGGACAAGCCGCGAACAGTGAAATTGCAACTATTCATCTGGCAATGATGCCTTTAATGTGTGTTATAAAACCCTTTACAAAGGTAATACCCTTAGTGTGATTCTAGTCTTCCACAATACAAGAAGTTATGTTGATCGGTGACTTTTTGCGAAGATGGTGACAAGAATTAAACGTAAACGAATATTTTGGCTGTAGCCTATATTAGATTAATACATGTTTGGGGCAGATCTGCTTACTAATTCAGATGATCGACGAAAATACCACAAAAGGAGACAAGAAATGCTTCCACTCAGAGATATCAAAATTCTGAAATAAGAAATTGAGAAATATAATATTCCTGACAATAAAGAGCAATGTTGCTAGATGTTTTCCAGAGAAATTGCTTACGAATTGTCTTAGGTACCCAAATGACTGACCGTATTTCAAATAGTTGGCTCTACGAAAAATGTGGTTCAACTGGGCTTTCTAAGGCTATAATGAGAGAAATGTTGAGATGGCTAGGGCACTTTCTGCGGATAAAAGACGGCAGATTTCCGAAGAATGTCCTTTTCGGCCAACCGTCTAAGGCTGAATGGAAAGAAAGTCGTCCGCAGTTGGGGTGGGAGGATGTCATAATGAAAGATTTAAGGTAAATGGGAACTTCCTGGGAGGGTGTAAAGAGGGAGGCTTTGAATAGATTCCGATGAAGGAGGGACGTGCGTAGCTGCGTTGGGTATATATTCTCGAATTTTAGCTGACTATAAGTCCAGCTATGTGTATTTAAAATCTAAACTATGTTTTTAATGGTCGTTGGTTGGTACATCACCATAGAACTTCACTAACCTTAATTTTTCAGGTCGTTGGACTAATGTGAAATTCTCCACTGATCTAAGACCCGTAATGTATGAAGTCCTATTGAATCTGATGGGAAATCACGAGGATCTTGTTGTTCGCTTAGAAGCCGCAGAAACTCTCCGTTCAGCAATGGACGACTTTGATTTTTCAGTTCAGCAGTTCATGCCTTACCTCCAATTGAGTTTCGGTCAGCTTTTTCAGCTACTAAAAGAAGTCAATGAGTGTGATACTAAGGTAGGGAAAATTCCATAAAGTTAGACTGACACAATTTTTACTTCGAATATATTAGAGTGCAATTGAGAAACCTGTCATTTTTTTCCGAGGAAAGTGGGCCTTTTATTAAATAATTTGAAATCGAAGCTGCAAGTGATAATTTGACATTTTAATATACCATTCCAAATGAGTTTACTTTGAAAAGAGTGACTATTAAAAAGAGCACTACCTCTCTCAATTTCCAATCGAAGGAACCCTTTTTGAAGTTTCTACAACACCGCTTTCTGTATGAACCTTATATGCCCCACAGGGCATAATTTACAACCCTTACCCTGAGGGCTGTGGGGGGTTGTCAACCTTAAAGAACTAATTTCGTCAACTCTCAATTACGCTGAAAAAATATGGCAATCTCAAAATTTTGATTGGATGTGTTTGGGGAAATGGTGGGCAAGAGAGGGGGTTAGTTGCCCTCCAATGAATTTTTACTATTAAAAAGAGCACTAGCCCTTTCAATATCCAAACAATTGAGCCCTTCTCGAAGTTTCTACGACAATGCTTTCTATAAAAACCTTATATGCCCTAAGGGCATAGCTTACAACCCTTGCGATGAAAGATGTGGGGGGTTTGTCATCCTCTAAGACCTAATTTCCAAATCTTTAAACTACATTGAACAAAATGGATGTCCCAAAATTTTTATTGCATGTGTTTGTGGACATGGTGGGCGTGAGGGGGGGGGTAGTTGCCCTCCAATCACTTTTGACTATTAAAAAGGGCACAAGCCCTTTCTATTTCTTATTAAATGAGGCCTTTTTGAAGTTTCTACGACAACGCTTTCTATAGAAATCTTATACGCCCCAAGGGCATAAATGACAACCCTTGCCATGAGGGATATGACGGGTTAGTCATCCTCAAAGATCTAATTTCCGGAACGATCAACTACCGTGAACAGAATGGCTATCTCGAAATTTTGATTGGATGTGTTAGGGAAAATGGTGGGGGTGAGAGGAGGGTTAGCTGCCCTCCAATTACTTTCGACTATTAAAAAGGGCACTAGCCCTTTCAATTTCCAATCAAATGAGGCTGTTTTTGAAGTTTCTACGACAACGCTTTCTATTAAAACCTCATATGCCCCCAGGGCATAACTTGCAACCCTTGCCCTAAGGGCTCTGAGGGGGATATCATCCTCATCCTCAAAGACCTAATTTCTAGAACTTTTAACTGCGTTGAACAAAATGGATATCTCAAAATTTGGATTACTTGTGTTAGGGGAAATGGTGGACGTGAGAGGGGGGCTAGTTGCCCTCCAATCACTCAACTATTAAACAGGGCACTAGCCCCTTCAATTTCCAATTGAATGAGCCCTTTTTCAAGTTTTACGGCAACGCTTTCTATAAGAACCTTATATGCTCCCAGGGCGTAACTTACAGCCCTCGTCCTGAGGGATGTTGGGGGTTTGTCATCCTCAAAGACCCAATTTCAGAGCTTTCAACTACGTTCAACTAAATGGCTATCTCAAAATTTTGATTGAATGCGTTTTGGGAAATGGTGGGCGTGAGAGGGGGGTAAGTTGCCCTCCAATCACTTTCGACTATTAAAAAAAGCTCTAGCCCTTTGAATTTCCAATTGAATGAGCCCTTTTTGAAGTTTTTACGACAACGCTTTCAATAAAACCCTTATATGCCCCCAGGGCATAAAATACAACCCTTTCCCTTGTCCTCCTCAAAGACATAACGTCTATATCTTTCAACTACGTTGAACAAAATGGCTATCTCAAAATTTTGATTGGATGTGTTTGGGGAAGTGGTGGGGGTGAGGCGGAGGTCAGTTGCCCTCGAATCTCTTTTGACTATTAAAAAGGGCACTAGCTCTTTGAATTTCCATTCAAATCAATCATCTTTGAAGTTTTTACTGAAACGCTTTCCCTAAAGACCTTATATGCCCCCACGGTATAACTTACAACCCTTGTCCTGAGGGTTGTGGGGATAGTGTCATCCTCAAAGACATAGTTTCCGGACCGTTCAACTACGTTGGACAAAATGCCTATTTCAAAATTTTGTTTGGATGTGTTTGGGGAAATGGTGGGCGTGAGAGGAGGGTTAGTTGCCCTCCAATTACTTTTGAAGATTAAAAAGGGCACTAGCCCTTTCAATGTCATCAAAGACATAATTTTCGGACCTTTCCACTACGTTTGACAAAATGCATATTTCCAAATTTTGATTGGATGTGTTTGTGGAAATGGTGGGCGTGAGAGGGGGGTTAGTTGCCCTCCAATCACTTTCGAATATTAAAGAGGCCACTAGTCCATTGAATTTCCGATAGAATGAACTTTTTTTGAAGTTTCTACGAAAAAGCTTTCTATAAAAACCTTATGTGGTCCCAGGGCATAAATTATAACCCTTGCCCTGAGGGATGTGAAGAGAGTGTCATCCTCAAAGACATAATTTCCGGAAATTTCAACTACGTTGAACAAAATGTCTATCTCAAAATTTTGATTGGATGTGTTTTGGGAAATGGTTGGTCTGAGAGGGGGGTTAGTTGCCCTCCAATCACTTTCGACTATTAAAGAGGCCACTAGTCCATTGAATTTCCAATCGAATGAGCCTTTTTTGAAGTTTCTACGACAACTCATTCGATACGAATATATTGCGCCGCCTATGATTAAAAAAAAACAAACCATTTCCCTGGTAAATTTTCCACAGCGAAATTTAGTGGTGGCACTCAAGATACCACTCCACCTCTTCCCCTTTTGTGCATGTAAGTGCATGAATGTAGCTCCTTATAATACAATTGAAAAATTTCTGGAACAGGAATGGAGCGACCACCCTACAACACCTATATTAGAGGCTAAGTTGAAAAATATTCACCAGAATGATACTCTACCTCTTTCCCCTTCCATTTTGGGAGGCTCTCTGAAAACTAGTTTGTGCGCTCATAGGCACATTTAAAGGCTTCCACCCCCTCCTCCCTACAGAAAGAACCACTGAGATGTGCAAGGATTCACCACTTTAGATAACTTTGTCGAGCTTCGAATAACTTTGTCAAGCTTCAAGCTTCTAAATGCAGCTTTCAAATAATAATCTGTGTTAACTACTTTTTTCGTATTGACCAGATGTATCTTGAGGAAAGAATATATCGTCGAGTGATATTACGGCCTCTGAATCTGGGAAGGTCAATATATAATGTTCTGATAATTTTAAACTCTTTGCTATCTCAGAATTTATTCTCGATAGCTTTTTCGCCTTCTTTATGCAGTAAATGATATTTTTCTCAGAAAACGTGTCTTTTCTGTGGGACAATCCCCTTTGCTAGTAAAAGTACACTACAACTTTCAATATCCGTCCAAAAAACCCCTCTCCAGATAGTCTAACAAAGTTTCACATTTTTTTGGTGGGAGATTGAAGTCCCTGTAATAGGTTTCTTTGACATACTGAATTTAATGGTGTTATTTTCATATAGATGAGCTTTTTTAAGGGTGTTTTGCTTCGTTTTCTAAAAACGCAGGTGTTTTTTCAGGTGCATAACTTTGCTGGTAAACCATGAACTTAATTACTTCTAATGATTATAATCATAGGCAGCGCAATAGCGCTGCCTAAGTAAAGAACGATGTTGGCACAATGTACTATATTTTTTTTTATTTGGTCTTAGACCAGGGGACTTCGTATCGAAGGAGTTGTCGTAGAAACGTCGAAAAGGGCTCTTTCGATTGGAAATTGGAATGACTAGTGCCCTTTCTAATAGTCGAAAGTGATTGGAGGGCAACTAGCCCCCCCCCCCACGCCCATCATTCCCCCAAACACATCCAGTCAAAATTTTGAGATAGCCATTTTGTTAAGCGTAGCTGATTTCTAGATAGAAAATATGTTTTTGAGGAGGACACTCCCCCGCAACCCTCAGAGCAATGATTTTAAATTATGCCCTAAGGGCGTATAAGAACGATGTTGGCACCATGTATTATTTATTATTTTTTTCCTTTAAAGTAGGGCACTTTGTACCGAAAGAGTTGTAGTGGTAAATTCGAAAAGGGTTCATTCAATTGGAAATTGGAATGGCTTGTGCTCTTTTTAATAGTCGAAAGTGATTGGAGGGCAACTAGCACCCCCGACGCCCCTCATTCCCCCCAAAACAACCCCCTCCCCCCCCCCCCACAGCCCTCAGGGCAAGAATTGTAAGTTATGCCCTGGGGGCATATAAGGTTTCTGTAGAACGCGTTGTCTTAGAAACTTAAAAAAGGCCTCATTCGATTGGAAATTGAAATGGCTGGTGCCCTTTTTAATAGTCGAAAGTGATTGGAAGGCAGCTAACACCCCCTCCACGCGCACCATTTCCCCAAACTCATCCAATTAAAATTTTGAGATAGCCTTTTTGTTTTGCGCAGTTTAAAGTTCAGGAAATTATACCTTTGAGTGGGGCACTCCCCCCACAGTCTTCAGGGAAAGGGTTACAAGTTATGCCCTAGGGGCATATAAGTTTTTATTGAAATCTTTGTCGTAGAAACTTGAAAAAGGGCTTATTCGATTGGAAATTTAAAGGTCTAGTGCCCTTTTTAATAGTCGAAAGTGATTTGAGGACAACTAACCCCCATCTCACGCCCAACTTTTCCCAAAACACATCTAATCAAAATTTTGAGATACCAATTTTGTTCAGCGTTGTTGATTTCCAGATAGAAATTATGTTTTTGAGGAGGACGCTCCCCCACAGCCCTCAGGGCAAGGGTTGTAAGTTATGACCTGGGGCTATATAAGGTTTTTATAGGAAGCGTTGTCGTAGAAACTTAAAAAAAGGCTCATTCGATTGGAAATTCAAAGGGCTAGTGCCCTTTTTAATAGTCGAAAGTGATTGGAGAGCAAGTAACCCCCCTCTCACCCCCATTATTTCTCCAAACACATTCAATCAAAGTTGGAGATAGCCGTTTTGTTTAACGTAGTTGATAGTTCGGGAAATTATGTATTTAAGGATGGCAAACCCCCCAGAGCCCCCAGGGCAACGGTTGTAAGTTATACCCTGGGGGCATATAAGGTTTTTATAGATAGAGTTGTCGTAAAAACTTCAAAAGAGGCTCATTCAATTTGAAAACTGAGAGGACTAGTGCCCTTTTTAATAGTTGAAAGTGATTGGAGGGTAACTAATCTTCCTCTCACGTCCACCATTCCCCCAAACACATCCAATAAAAATTTACAGATAGCCATTTTGTTCAACGTTGCAGAAAGTTCTGGAAATTAGGGCTTTGTGGATGACAACCCGCCAGTCCTCAGGGCAAAGGTTGTAAGTTCTGCCCTGGGGGCAGATAATTTTATTAGTGAAAGTGTTGCCGTACAAACTTCAAAAGATTTCAATTTATTGAAAACTGATAGGGTTAGTGCCCTTTATAATAATTGAAAGTTATTGGAGAGCAACTAGCGCCCCTCTCACGCCCACCATTTTCCCAGACACATCCAATCAAAATTTTGAGATAGCCATTTTTTTTAACGTTGTTAAAAGTTCTGGAAATTAGGGCTTTGAGGATGACAACCCCCCCCCCACACACCCCTCAGGGCAAGGGTTGTAAGTTATGCCCTTGGGGCATATAAGGTTTTTATAGAACGCGTTGTTGTAGAAACTTAAAAAATGGCTCACTCGATTGGAAATTGAAATGGCTAGTGCCCTTTTTAATAGTCGAAAGTGACTGAGAGGCAACTAATACCGCTTTCACGCCCACCATTTTCCCAAAAACATCCAATCAAAATTTGGAGATAGTCATTTTGTTCCACGCAGTTTAAAGCTCAGGAAATTATACCTTTGATTAGGACACTCCCCCACAGTCTTTAGGGCAAGGGTTATATGTTATGCCGTGGGGGCATATAAGTTTTTGTTTGAAATCTTTGTCGTAGAAACTTGAAAAGGGCTCATTCGATTGGAAACTCAAAGGGCTAGTGCGCTTTTTAAGTGATTGGAAGGTAACTAATAGTTCTTCGACGCCAACTATTCCTCTACTAATATCCAATGAAAATTTGGACCGTGTGTCTTTGTTCCGTGTAATTTATATCTCCGCAAAACGAAGCATTGATAGACCACTTCCCCCACAGTCTTCAGCTCAAGGATTACAAATAATGCCTTGAGGGCATATAACTTTTTGTTTGAAGACTTTATCGTAGAAACTTGAAAAGGGCTCATTCGATTGGAAACTCAAAGGGCTAGTGCGCTCTTTAAGTGATTGAAGGGTAACTATCCCCCCTCTCACGCTCACCAGTTCCCCAAACACATCCAATCAAAATTTTTAGATATCCAATTTGTTCAACGTAGTTGAAAGTTCTGGAAATCCGGTCTTTTAGGGTGATAAACCCATCAAAGCCCTCAGTGCAAGCGTTTTAAGTTACGCCCCGGGGGCATATAAAGTTTATATAGACAGTTGTTGTAGAAATTTCAACAGGCGCTCATTTGATTGGAAATTGAAATTGCCCTTTTTAATAGTCAAAAGTGAGTGGAGAGTAATTAACCCCTCTCTCACGTCCACCATTTCCCCAAACACATTCAATCAAAGTTGGAGATAGCCATTTTGTTCAACGCAGTTGAAAGTTCTGGAAAATATATTTTTGTGGATGACAAACCTCATAGAGCCTCCAGGGCAATGGCTATAAGTCATACCCTGGGGGCATATAAAGTTATTATAGATAGCGTTGTCATAGAGACTTCAAAAGGTGCTCATTCATTTGGAAATTTAGAGGGCTAGTGCTCTTTTTAATAGTAGAAAGTTATTGGACGGTAACTAATCTCCCTCTCGCGCCCACCATTCCCCCAAGCCCATCCCATCTAAATTTTCAGACAACCATTGTTTTGAACGTAGTAGAAAGTTCTAGAAATTAGGTCGTTGAGGATGACAACCCCCCCAGTTCTCAGGGCCAGGTTTGTAAGTTACGCCCTGGGGGCACACAAGGCTTTTATTGAAAGCGTTGTCGTAGAAACTTCAAAAAGGCTCATTTGATTGGAAATTGAAATGGCTAGTGCCCTTTTTGATATTTGAAAGTGACTGGAGAGCGACTACTGCTCCTCTCTCGCCAATCTTTGTCACGCAAACTTCCAATCAAAATTCTTAGATAGCCATTTTTATTAAAGTAGTTATATGTTCTAGAACTTTGGTCTTTGAGTATTACAACCCCTCTAACAGCCCTTAGGGTAAGGGTTGTAATTTATGACCTGGAGGCGTATAAGGTGTTTATAGGAACCGTTGTTGTAGAAACTCAAAAAGGACTCATTCGACTTGCAATTGAAAAGCCTACTACCTTTTTTATTAGTCGAAAGTGATTGGAAGGCTTAACATTTTTATAGTAAAGATCGATGTGGGTATAATGTATTTTTTTTTTGTTGTTGTTGTTGTTTAGACCAGGGCACTTTGTATCGAAGGAGTTGTCGTAGGAACTTCGATTAGGGCTCATTCGATTGAAAATAGAAAGGGTTGATGCCCTTTTTAATAGTCGAAACTGATTGGAGGGAAACTAATCCCCCTCCCACGCTCACCCTTCCATTTGTCTTTATGTTTAGAAACTAAATGTTGCCATAAGATTAAATCAAAATGCACTGTGTTAATGCTAATTCTCAATAAGGCATCTCAGCAGTATCCCAAGAACGACTGAGGGTATTATGTTCAAACTTTCGGGGCTACTTCTGCTCTTAAAATTTAACCAAATCAAAATTTTTCTGAAAACTTTTCTCCATCATACAAATAGCAGGCCAAACTATAAATTCTTAAAAAAACGAAATGATTTAAAGTATTATTTTCTTTTTCCCTGAAAAGACTATGTCAATATAAAACGAACGGAAATTAATTAAAAATACTTTTTCCACAAAATAAGTTTTTTAAAGAAAAGTAAAGAACTCCATTAAACAAAAAAAGGGGCAAAAATAAAATAAAATAATCTACCAAGCGTGAAACTACCACAAATCAGCATCGATAAATAAATGAAACCCAAAACGAACAGAAATTTCAATAAATAACAGAGTCAAACTCAAAAAGAGCAGAAATTAACATAAGTTGGGCTCAAAACCCCTATGCCTTCCCAAGGCCAGACCATAATTTGCACTTTACTGAAAAAAATACAAATGAATATGCATTGTCAGTTTAATATACATATACTGATATTTAGTAATCAAAATGTGAATATTATTTTATTATTAAAGTTATAAAAGTAAAAACATCTATATTTAAATGAGATATTCAAAACATTAAATGGAGATATTCTTCATTAAAAAGGAATCCTTGATTTTTCATAATTGATTGAGATACACATGGTTGTTTAAGTTTCTACTTAACCAAGTCGGTATAAGTGCAGGGTTAGTCCAGTACATAAGGAAACATGTTAAGAAACACTTCTTACTTCAAAATGTACAGAATAATCCTAGTTAACATATTTTGCCTGGGCAGAACCTATATCTTCACTTCTTTCACTGTTGTATAATTTCTTTTAACGAAATTCTGAAAAATAAACATGTATTCGACTGGATTTTTAGTTTTCAAATAATCTATGTTCGTAGTTAAACACTATCAGTGCCATCTACCAGGAACATATTAATAGCCAGATTCTGATAAATTACCTTAAGTTAGGTTAGATTAGTTAGATGGCACTTTGGTATTTATTTGTAAACGATTTTCAAGACTGACAGAAAAAACACAAATATTTAAAAATGTTTTAGAAAAATTGGAAATACAAGAGAAATAGTGAAGATAAAGGTTCTCCCTCTGCGAAATTGCATTTTAAAAGTAAGAATTGTTTTCTTAACACGTTTCCTTATGTAATAGACTAACCCTACACTTACACCACCGAGTCAAACAATCAGATTTCATTCTCGTGGTCCCTGCTACTTTAAGTAAGTAAAACTAAGACAGCTACGGGATTATGTTTATTATTTTCTTTTTACTAAGCTTGAATTTGATCTTTTTAATATGCTGTTAACTTTATATAGATGCTTGATTATGACTGACCATAGTTCATGGAGAGTTTTTTTTTTTCAGCTTCATGTACTGAATGTAATTTCATTGATGATTGAATTAGTTGGTGCAGAAATTAAGCCTTATGTTGGAGGATTGATTCAGTTTCTTCCAGCCTTATGGGAAGCTTCAGAGCAGCACAATATGCTCCGCTGCTCGATAATCTCCACTCTTGTACATATTGTCAAGGTATTTTCTCTTTTTGATTTGTGAAGTATTTTTGATAGATTAAGTTAGCCATTGAAATTTAAAAGGAAATACCATATTTATTGCTTTTGAATGCTAGTGAAAATATCCTTATTACTTTACGAAAAATATCAGTAACAATTTCGTTGTTTCGTCGTTTTTTTTTTATGAAAACACAGTAATTCGAATGGCTCTTCCAGTAGAACCACTTTCAATAACTGAAGTTGGAAATTCTGCATCATTGTAATTCGCTAACAAAAGCAAGACTATTCAAAATACACTTTTTAAAGAGTTGGTTACGGCCTTCTGGATGGCGGCAATGTCATCTAAACGGGAACCTTTCAGGGTGGTTTTCATATTGGGGAACAAAAAAAAGTCTGCCGGACTTAAATCAGGGTTATACAGAGGCTGTGGTAAAGTTGAAACCCCTATCCGGACCAGGTACAACGTAACATGGAAGGCAGTGTGGCTTGGAGCGTTGCCGTGGTGGAGCTTCCATCGATCGGCGATCTCTGGTCGTCTCCTCTTCACGTTTCGGTGCAGTTACGCAAGGACGTATTTATAGAAAGCAGCGTTGAAAGTTTTCCCTTGAGACACAAACTTGCTGTGTACCACCCCACGGTTGTTAAAAAAGACCATGAATATGGCCTTCTCCTTTGATTTCGCCGTTTTCGCTTTCTTGGGCTACGGACACTCCTGTATGTGTCACTTAAAACTATGGCGTTTGGTGTCGCGTTTGTATTGGAAAACCCATGTTTTATTACCTGTCGTTATGACGTGTAAAAAGTCTACCTAATCGTCTACTACCTTCACCATTTCATGGCACAGGTCAACTCGTTGTTGTTTCTGTTCATCACTCACCACTTTTGACACCAATTTTGTACAAACTTTTCTCATGTTTACATTCTTGGTTACAAATGTTGTGTACCGACGACTTGCACATGTTAAGTTTTTCTGCTATGAATTGCAGACTCAACCAACGGTTGTAGTCCAAGAGTCCTTTAACTTTTGACACGTTTTCATCCGATGAACTCGTTGAAGGGCGTCCAGATTAATCCTTGTCCTAAATTGTCTCCCGCCCGTCTTTGAAGTCCCCGTGCCAAGGAAAAACCTAGTCTTTAGACATGGCATGGTCTCCGTAGGAATGCTCAGTTAAGGCAAGAGTCTCTGAAGCAGTTTTGTCCAAGAGAAAGCAGAATTTGATGGCGTATCGCTGCTCTGTTGTCCGCTCCATTTCTTACTTTTTATCCCGTGACCAAAATGAAAAAAATATACTTTGCGAAACTATCGATCCTCACTCTCTCACTGTCCAGAAGCGACTGCCGCGGGTTTACCTTGCTTTGTCAAGACCCCAGTCTCATTAATTTTTGGACGCACCTTATATATATATATATATATATATATATATATATATATATATATATATATATATATATATATATATATATATATATATATATATATATATATATATATATATATATATATATATATATATATATTATATATATATATATATGTATATATATATATATATATATATATATATATATATATATATATATATATATAGTGTGTGTGTGTGTGTGTATGTGTGTGTGTGTGTATGTATATCTATATATATATATATATGTATATACAGAGGACTTAAATCAGGGTTATACAGAGGCTGTGGTAAAGTTGAAACCCCTATACCATATATATATATATATATGTATACGTATATATATATATATATATATATATATATATATATATATATATATATATATATATATATATATATGTATATATATATATATATATATATATATATATATATATATATATATATATGTGTATATATATATATATATATATATATATATATATATATGCCCACCCTGTCCTCGTGCCCACCCTATCAACGTGATATGCCCTCGTGCCCACCCTGTCAACGTGACTCAGGTCTGAGACCTTTTGCACTTAATAATGGTCTTTTAATGAATCCTAACTGTTCTTACTTCCCGCCAACTGGAAACAAGTCGCACCTTCATCATCATGCTTCATCTGAATCCTTGCCCGTTCCCCTTCCTCCAAATCCCCAAGGTAAATCCTTAACTTACCCTTCTTGTACACAGAATCATAATATAAATTTAAAATATTTTCTCTATTGCATTTCGGTTTGGGCATCTACCTTTCCGTCTGTTTTCAAATCTCTTCAAATACTTCAGAATAAAGCAATGAGGATTCTTTTTAATATTGATTGCAGAACTTCAGTTAGACACCTATATGGGACTTCAGGAATTTTCTCTTTGGACCAATTTCATTTAATTTCTATCTCTAGTATTTGTCATGATTATCAATATAGTAATTTACCTGTAAATTTCTCTGGCATTTTCTCAACTAATTCTCAATTTCATAATTATCCTACTAAGCATCGTTCAGACTTTTCGTGCGAAATTCGCCCGACATCGAGAGCGGGATTCAGCATCCGTCACATTGGCCCAAAAATCTGGAACTCAATTCCTGCATCAGTTCGAGAATGTAGCAACAAGCGACATTTTCTAAGACTGGTGAAGAAATATCTTATGACATGCTAAGCATTTTGTTCATCAGGATTTTTTTTTTCGTTGTTGTAAAATTTAGTTAGAAAATGGCTGTGTATTTTCGTTGGCAATATTTTCAGCGCTAAAGTATGCCACCAGGCATGTGCGCTGTTTTGTGACATTTATTTATGTACGTGTTATAAATAAAAATATTCTGCTCTACTCTACTCTAAAAGCCCACCCAGGAAATTCTCAAACTCATCAAGTCTCTCGGTCGAGGCTCCCCAATCGGAATGCTTCACTGAGCACACGTGATTATTCAGATGAAAGCTGTAGTTTCCCCTCTTTAATAGAAGAAAATTTTACAAAAGAGCAAAATCTTACCTGCGGCTCTTTCAGTTTACCCCCAACTTTTAAAAGTGAACCTCTACCCCTTTCACTTCAAAACCGGTTTAGTATTCTCTTGGTTCAGGGTGGTGAGTTTGAGCCTTACGACAAACCTCCCTACAATAATCCGAATATTAATATTTCACTTTTAGTGGATGTTCTCCCCACTCCCGGCATTGATTTTAATACCTACACCCGGCCAAAGTTGCCTCAGAAGAAAGCTTTTTTGAAGAAATCTGTTGTTGAAGAGTCTGATAAAAAAACGTGATGATTTCCCTATTTTTCTCCTTATGGTTGCAAAAAATTTGATTTTAGAAAAGTTAGTGCAGCTAGAAGTAACATATAAGTTTAACTCCGTTTGTGTATTTGTAGATACTGAGTCCAATGCACAAGATACAAATTTCCTTAAAATGACTGGTCTTCTGGAGTTTATAAAGCTGCACCCGGTTGACCACCCACTTGGGAAAAAGGAGGAGAAGTCATGATCTTCGCAAAGGATTGCCAATCTCATACCCTTATCCATTTACCAGGTCTAGGTGATTGGACGAAATCATTTGGATATCTACAAAGCCCAAATGCCTACCGCGGCCTTACACTAATTTAATAATCTGCTCTTTATTATTCATCCGGACAGAATGCTTGTTCTCGTCGTAATTTTCATGACAGTCTACAAGCAAGTTTTGACTTTGTGACGACGAAGTATCCAAATGCCGGCATTTTTATAGCAGGGGACGCGAGCGAACTAAGTCTTAATTGTCTATGCAATGGTCAGAAGCTTAAGCAAATTGTTGATTTCATTTACTGATATTTAGTAATCAAAATCTTAATATTATTTGATTTATTAAAGTTATAAAAGTAAAAACATTTATATTTTTTTCAGTAAAGTGCAAATTATGTTCTGGCCTTGGGAAGGCATAGTGGTTTTGAGCCCAACTTATGTCCAATTTCTGCTCGTTTTGAGTTTGACTTGGTTATTTATTGTAATTTCTGCTCGTTTTGGGTTTCATTTATTTATCGATGCTGATTTGTGGTAGTTTCACACTTGGTAGATTATTTGATTTTATTTTTGCTCATTTTTTGTTTAATGGAGTTCTTTACTTTTCTTTGAAAAACTTATTTTGTGGAAAAAGTTTTTTTAATTAATGGTAAGAATAAATTAAATTACTCAAAACAGAGCAAACCTCAGCAATGGTTTAAGAAAGTGAAAGAATTAGGGGGTTGGTCGTGCAAGAACCTTGATTTTCTTCTGGATGAACCGCCTGAACAGACAGCAAATGAGCTTAATAAACACCTAGCTAGCATTGTGCAGACATTGCCCCTTCTCTCGGAAAATCAGCTAATCCCTGAAACTCCAAAAGACAAAATCCCGGAAATTTTGGCGAAGCAAATAATAGAAAAAATACAGAAACTGAAAAAAAACTAGTATTTGTCCAATTGATATCCCAACTGATCTAATAAAAGCATTCCCCGATAAACTATCAACGCCCCTTGTTAGTATTTTTAATGATATTAATAATTCCGGATGTTACCCGTCGTGTTGGAAGCTGGGCTATCTTACTCCAACCCTAAAGAAGGCAGGCATGAACGATTTTACTGGAGTGTGACCAATCACCTTAACCCCAGTTTTTTCAAAAATATATGAGGGTTTCATAGCTAATTGGTTAAAGCCAGAGATTCTTGAACTTATTGGCTTACAACAATTTGGAAAACTATCTTGTTAGTCTTCTCGACACCATTCTTAAAAACCTGGAAAACCCTGATACTTGGTTGAATCTTTTATTAATTGATCTCCAGAAACTGTTCGACCTAATTGACCGCAATATCTTCTTAAATAAACTGCTGACGGAGTTTCAAGTGAGTCCCTTTCTAGTTAAAATTGTTGCCTCCTTTTTAACAAATCGTTTTCAAGTGCTTAAATATAAAAATGCTTATTCCGATCCCCTTCCTATTATTTGTGCGGTGCCCCAGGGATTTCTGATGGGTCCCAGCATATTCCTCGTAATGATGACAAGTACCATGATTCACCACACAAATCAGTAAATACATAATAATAATCTGCGTACCCTTAAGGTTTGCTATCAAAGTAACAAAAGTGCAACTGTGAAATAGCTAAATCACACCGCCCAGTAGGCTTCTTGCCCAGTGAGGAAAGGAAATATTAAAAAGTTGCCAGTTATACACGTTAACTCTTTAAAATAACCCCATTCTTTCACAAACCCCATTTCTCCCAAAATCTCTGTCACATGCATTAAACTACTTGGGGTGACAATAACCGCTGACTTGAAGTGGGATGCCCATGTTCAAAATATCCTAAAACAAGCTTCCCTTTCGGTTTTCCTTCCAAAACTGTTGTTAAAATTTTCCTGTCCCCCTAAGGATCTTCTCAAGCTTTATTGTTATTCTCTTCAGCCAATGCAGGAGTTTGCTTGTCCAGTGCGTGAATTCGATCTTTCTTCATAGCATATTATAAGATAGAAAATGTCCGGAAACAAGCACTTAGAATAATAAATGGCGAAGGGAATGTTCCATATCACTATCTACTAAGTAATTTTAACCTCACCGTGTTGGCTAAGAAAAGGAGCCTCCCATGCCTTTGTTTTGGTACCAGACCCTGTCTGTTCCTCGATTATGTTCCATCACCCCCGAACCCTACCTTCCCGCCTGCAACAGACTATCCCAAATAAAGTCCCAAAAAGTCTCCGATCTGACTCCCATCCACACTAAACATGAAAGGTATCAGAAGAGTTTTGTTCCGAGTTTTGTTGAGTTGTACAATAGCCAGGAGAATTAGTCTTTAATTTTATTGTTATCGATCTATTTTTTTTCTTTTTGACTTTTTAACTAAATTTTTGACTCATCATATTTTTTTTTATATGTATTTTCATAAAATGAATCTTTTATTAATTGATCTCCATTGTTCGACCTAATTGACCGCAATATCCTCTTAAATAAACTGCTGACGGAGTTTCAAGCGAGTCCCTTTCTAGTTAAAATTGTTGCCTCCTTTTTAACAAATCGTTTTCAAGTGCTTAAATATAAAAATTTTTATTCCGATCCCCTTCCTATTATTTGTGCGGTCCCCCAGGGAACCCTGATGGTCACATTTTATTCCTTATATTGGTTAATAGCCTCATGACTGACCACACAGATCGATAGAAGTATGTGGACGACTTGTCTGCACTTTAGGTTTGTGGACGAAATATTAAAAGCTCAATTATCACAGTACTTGACGATGTAACACAGGAGGCTTCTTTGTCTAAGATGAAAGTTAACGCTAATAAATCGTCAGTTATGACTGTTAATTTTTCTAAACCACCCTCTTCTTTCACAAACCCCATTCCTCCCAAAATCTCTGTCACATGCATTAAACTACTTAGGGTGATAGTAACGGCTGACTTGAAGTGGGATGCCCATGTTCAGAATATCCTCAAACAAGCTTCTCTTTTGGTTTTCCTTCCGAAACTTTTGTTAAAATTTGCCTGTCCCCCTTAGGATCTTCTCAAACTTTATTGTCCTTCTCTTCGGCCAATGCTCGAGTTTGCGTGTCCATTGCAGGAATTCGATCTTTCTTCATAGCATATCTATGTGATTGAAAATGTCCAGAAACAAGCAGTTAGAATCATAAATAGTGAAGGGAAGGTTCCATATCATTATCTTCGATGTAAGTTCAAGCTCACCACGTTGGCCGAGAGAAGGAACCTCCTATGCCTTCGTTTCGGTACCAAGACCCTGTTTGTTCCTCGATTACGTTCCATCATCCCCGAACCCTACCTTCCCGCCCGCAACAGACCATCCCGTATGAAGTCCCAAAAAGTCCCCAAACTGACTCCGATCCCCGGGAGTCATTTTCCCGTTATGTATTTTCATTAATTTTATTGTTTTCTATTTTGTTTTTATTTTTTACTTTCTAATTAAGTGTTGACCTTTTTCATATATTTTTTTACAATGAATTATGTTCAAAGTGAATGTCACGTTCTTTTGATGATATATGTGTATGCTCTTTATTATATTTATATATCTATAGTGGCTTTGAAATATATATATAGTGTTTTTTTTTTGGACGAAAAATTCAAATTCGGCGAAACATGCTGTGAAAGAAATTTTAAAAATAAAATTCTATTCTATATATATATATATATATATATATATATATATATATATATATATATATATATATATATATATATATATATATATATATATATATATATATATATATATATATATATATATATATATATATATATATATATATATATATATATATATATATATATATATATATATATATATATATATATATATATTTATATATATTTATATATATATATATATATATATATATATATATATATATATATATATATATATATATATATATATATATATATATATATATATATTATTTATATATATATATATATATATATATATATATATATATATATATATATATATATATATATATATATATATATACATATATAAATTGCTTTTCTTTTTATTTCTAATTAAGTGCTTGCACTCGAAAGAATAAACTATTTTTAATTGAATAATTACCGCAAAAAAAACTCAAACAACTACTTATATTTAATTTTTCTGTCTCTATTTATACTGTTTGCGTAAACATGGCAAAAACCTAGCTATTCTTATTATATCAAATGAAACAGTTTAGTGATTTTGTTTTCAGGGCCTAGGAGAATATTCTATTGAGCTTGGCTCATTTTTGATCCCTGTTATCCATTATGCTACTGATACTACCCAATCAGCGCATGTGTACTTGATAGACGATGGTCTGGAGCTTTGGAGGGCGCTCGTTGAAAATTCCCCAGTGACTTCACCAGCTCTGCTCAAATTGTATGATAATCTTCCTAAAGTTTTAGGTAAGTTTAATATTTTTTCGTTATAATTGGTAAGCATAAATAAATCAGTTCATCTCTAACCTTCAACTCTGGAATGATCAACACTACAACGGGTACCTGAAGTTCCAAGCCAAATGAGTGTTTTCCTTATATGCATAGGCCGTAGGTTTGATTAAAAAGGTGAAGAATTGGCTAAAATGGTTTTGTAAGTCTACCCTTTATAGTTTTTTTGGAAGGGAGAGGGGGAGGGGGGTAAGGATATATTGAATTTTGTGTCGGAGGGAAGGAGGCAAAATATTCATTCCGTGGTCTTCGCAAAATAATAAACTCTATTGTTTTGTTTTTGTTTTATATATCTGTGGTCTGCTGCAACAAGCTCTGGTTTCATATATTATCAAAAGCTACTAAGTTTCTGTCTCGAAGGTAAAATAAGTAAACAAATACATCTATCCGAAAGATGCGATGGAGAAATCAAATTTAGTAGTCATTTTGTGAAAATGTCTGTTTTCAAAGTAGAAAAAAAAAACAGTTGGCATCATTACCTCTAATTTTACCATTAAATATCAAAATCGAAGCTATAATTTGTTTCCCACCAAAAGTTTACAAGCATCATTTGCTTGTCTTTTTCTGATTCTTTCATGTTTCTACCAATTACATTTTTCTGAGGGCTCACAGCCCCTTGTGTCTCGTACCGCCCTATTTTGACACGACAAACATGCTAGGCACGACTAACCTCTTCTCGTATTCATATATGTATGGTAAAGACTAGTGAATCCATAACCACTTGATTAACCAGATACTTGACGGTACTCTTGGAGATGGGTTTAACGACTGAAATGGATGGGGGGTGGGACTAAAATAAAAATTATGATGCCTGATGAAATGGAATAATTTATTTGTGAAGATGCTAAAAATGGTGTATTCGAAATGCCTGAACTTCAGGCATAAGTGCCTGAGATATTTGGACCCAAATAACCATAAAAAATTGCTTTTTCATAGTTTTAGATATCATTAGGAGCCCAAAGCTCATCTATGGTCTAGCAGGGGTTAGCCATAAATCTATCATTTGAATACATACCAGGTAAGCATTTTAATGCGTCAACAGGCACACATGCCAGGCATCGAGCAAGCATGTTGATAATTAGCCAGGTAATAAAAAAGCAGATTTAGAGAATCGGTTTTGCCTGCTTCAAACGCCTTAGGAAACCCTTACGGGTGGTATGGAAGAAAAAAATGTATGGAATTACCAAAACATTTGCTGCCTCTAGTCTATCATAAATCAATATGTTTTTATATAGGTTAATCGACTTGTTTTTAATGGATAAACCATTCAATTCTTTGCTGTGATTGGTAACTAGCATAGCATCGGATTATGTAAGTGCAAAATTGATCCGTGGGCATCGCTTGGAATTGCTCTTTTTTTTACTGAGCCCACAAAAAATACCACCGTTTAATAGAAGTGTTACATTTTTGTAAAAAGTACCAAAAGATACCATAAGAAAGCTTTAGCAAAACCCTTCGAAAAAGTCTCACAAATGTCTCAGCTTCCTGAACCCCTTTTGCGATAGACACGATTTTTTCATTTATGTAACTTATGAGTATAGCATAGTATATAATATGAACTTTTGTATGCATTAATTAAAAAAACTTTTTCCTCAAAATAAGTTTTTCAAAGAAAAGTAAAGAACTCTATTTAACCAAAAAAGAGCAAAAATAGAATCAAATAATCTACCAAGCGTAAAACTACTACAAATCAGCATCAATAAATAAACAAAATCCAGAACGAACACAAATTACAATAAATAAATAAGTCAAACTCAAGAAATTAATATGAGTAGGGCTCCAAATCCCAATGCCTTCTCAGGGCCAGAAAATAATTTGCACTTTACTTAAAAAAATACAAATGAATGTGCGTTGTCAATTTAGTTTACAAATACTGATATTTATTCCTTAAAATCTTAATAATTTTGATTTATTAAAGTAAAAAAACTGAAAGCATTAAAGAAAATAGTAAAATTTGCCGTTAATGCTTATTCTGAATTTTAACTATTATTTCGGATAATCTTAAATAGTAAAAGTGCAATGGGGAAAAAGTTTTAGGAATTTTGAAAAAGAGTTGATAACGCTGACAATTCTCTATTTTTCTGTTTTATTCTTCTGTCACTAACAGGACACAGGAAAATCATAGGCAGCTGTTTAAAAGGTCATTTGAAAGCTAATGCTCACGTGTACGTGGTTTTACGATTATTTCATTACAACGTCATCATAAAATAGTGGGTGGGACGCAATAATGAACTGGGACTCAATTATGCGGTGGCGATTATTGTACTTGGAAAGAGCGTTGGACGGTAAATCGAATGGTAGGTTCATCTTTCAGCTAGCGATTAATTGAGACTTTTACAAATTTACAGCCAAAACATTTACTACAAAAACCTTAAAAAGATGGATTTCATTGAAAACTTAAACCCTTCAGATCTTGTCTTAAGTCTAGGGCATTGCAATATAAGCTGGGAACTGCGAGAGAAGCGAGAAGCAAATTGTTTGTCTCCTAATCACCGCTAGTTCAAACATATTCATAGGTGAATTTCAATGAGTGTTGAGTCAAACACGAGTTGAATTAAACGGAGGTTGAGTAAAGTGGGTGTTGAGTTAAATGGGGTTGAGTCAAATGAGGGTTGAGCTGAACGATGTTTCAGTTAATTTATAGGAGCATCGGAAAAAGGTGTATGTAAAGTTTTACGAAATGTGTAGTTTCAAAAAAAAACGAAATGTGAAGATTATTCAAGCCCAATTTACTAAATTTTTCAAATTTATTGGCGAACATTAGCCCATATATTGGCTTTTCCGGTATGTGGAGCTAAAAGAGCAGCTGTTAATACGAAATGTTATTGCTGGCAGAACCTAGCTTTAGGTGAAAAATTCCTAGTCGATGCTTTAAAATTATTTTAACGCGCAGGGAATATTTTCTGAGACTCTCCCTCTTTATATTTTTGTATAAACGTTTTTATTTTTCTATGAAAGATTTTTCTAAAAAAAATTTAGTTTTTCTCTCTTTACAGAAGAATCGTCAGAATATCTTCTTATTGGATGCCAAATTATGAAAAGTTATTTGTATTTATGCCCTGAAGAGTTTATGAAATCATATGGGTCACCTACAATTACGTTTTTCAATAGTGAAGTTCAAGACATGCGCAATGAAGGGGTTATTAAAGTTTTAGGAGTCATTGACCAGATGATACTCTGCTCACCAACATTGGCGGTTAACGTTGTGTCGCCTCTTGTTATGTTTGCTTTGAAGTAAGTTTCAGGTTGGTTTAATATTACTATTAGTCACTATATCCACCGTTCATGGTCATAGTATGTGTGACGTAAAAGTCCTAAGCTCCGGGCTTTTTGGTATGACATCGCTGTAAACAAAAGCTGCCACGAATGGATGCTGTAAGAAAGTCAACCTGATTATCAATTAAAATTTGTATATAGCAAAAACATGTATCTAATTAACTTATGTCGTTTTACAAAGAAAAAGACGTATAAAATATATGAGATTGGAAGCACATTTTTAATCAGAGGCGGTCAATCATTGAAAAGGGGAGAAACCCTTTCCTAACCTAATCAGAAAAAATAAGCCTGGACCGCTCTCTAGAACACGGAGTACCGATTTCTGTGCCCATGAGGCAGAGAAATCAAATTCTGGAGCCTCAAATGTATCATGGGCTACCGACGCTCATATTTGAATCGAGTAGTTTCTCATTACATCTTTTTTAGATCCTTTAAAACTCAACTAAATACTTTGTTTTGTAAGAATAGTCGGTTTAGTTTGGTAAAAAATGGCTTTTTGTAACAAATTTTCGTAACAATTTTTCCTCAAAAATCCCTCAAAAATTCGTAATGAAAATACTTTCGCAATAAAAATCGTGTTATTTTGCATAAAATTATTTTAGTTTCTATTTTTGGTTTATATTTTAGCCATTAGGTTTAGCCATTGAACCATTAAGTGATTGATTGATTTGAAATCCTGCAGTGGATAGAAATCCGTAAAGATGGCACTGATATTTTGGCGGGTCCTTTGTAGAGTACCAGTCATTAACAAACTAGAGGAAACTAGTTTTGTGTTCGCTTTGCCATAGGATTATTTATTCGACTAATCAAGCTCCAAGCTCCAGCTCCAAAAACGGCGTATTTTGGGAGCAAATTTTGAACTTTAAGTTGGAGATCCTTCACATAGATACAGCTCCCTATCATTGACAAATTAGAGGAAATCAATTTTGCATTGGATGAGTTTGTAGAGGATTAATTACATAACTGATCAAGCTCCAAGTTCCAGCTCTAAAAAAAAGCGTATTTTGGGCTCAAGTTTTGAACTTTCAGTGGGAAGTCCTTCAAATAGATACAACATACCTATAATTAACAAACTAGAGGAAATAGCGATTCATCCAACACCCTCTGGCTACAAATGCTTTTTAATGCTGTGTGGCACTCTAAAATGATGCCATCAGACTGAAAGACAGACTTATCCGTGTCGGTCTGCAAGAGGTAAGGCAATACAACAGAATGTAGTAGCTATCGTGGAATAACTCTACTCTCGGTCCCCACAAAACTCTTCGCCATGTTGCTCTTCCAGCGGGCAACACAGTATCTCCATCCCCTTCGTCGCCACCAGCAAACTGGATTCATGCCGGGTAGGTCCACTACTGAGCAAATCCATACAATTTGATAGCTGATAGAGAAAACTCTAGAATATAAAAGGAAGGCATACATTGCCTTCGTCGATTTTCGATCTGCTTTCGACACTGTCGACAGACAGTCACTGTGGCTGATCCTTCAACCTGCTGATGTACATCAGAAAATTGTTAATCTGTTCAAAGAACTATACAATAATGCCGAAAGTGCTGTCATTGTAAATGGCCAGCTCTCATCAAATTTTCAATTTAGAAATAGTGTTCGGCAAGGCTAAGCAGCTGCTCCCGAACTCTTCAACTGTGTCATGGACCATGCTCTCAACAAAACATTGCTGGCGCATCCGTTTGGCATCAGTTTTGCTGGAAGAGTTCTGTCAGATGTCGACTTCACTGGCGATGTTGCACTGGTATGCAAAAATCTCACTGACATCAAAATTATCCTGGAAACGCCAGCAACTGCTGCAGGAAAACTTGGTTTAGACGTAAATCGGACCAAGAGCAAAATATTACCTGTGGAAAAGACACCATGCAGCCCCCTGACAAATATAGAAGTATGTGGACGGAAATCTAGATGTAGAGATATCAGCAAGGGTGTCAAAGGCGAACGCCGTTTTCGGCCGCTTAATGACAACAATATTCCACAAACCCAGATCAGCCGTCTCACGAAAGTTTGTATCTTCTCTGCCTCAGTAGCAAGTGTCGTGTTGTACTCGTCAGAAACTTGGCCTTTGACGCAGTCGTAGATGATGAAGGTAGATGCTGTCCAGACAAAACACTTGCGCGAAATTGAAGACGTTAGGTGGCTAAACAGGGTACGGAACATGGATATCCTCCGGTCCTTTAAATTACCATCCGTGTCCGAACAGCTTGAGTCCCGCTCGCTGTGTTGGTACGGTCATTTACTTCGTCTACCCCCTGAAACACCTGTCAGACTTATATTTGACTTCGATCCAACTCCCCAGAGGTAGACGACGTATGACATGGGCGGATATCATCCGCGATCGACTCACAGCGTGGGGCATTGACCCCAGTGAAGCTCATGCTCATACCCTCACCCAAAACAGGCCACTCTGGAGACGACTAACGGCGCTGACGTCTGGTTCCCTCTACGCTGGCGACGCTGCCGAGCAAGAGCTTTAAGTCAAATAAGTCAAGTCAAGTTACTAGCAATAGTTTATAGCTAATAAACGGAAACTTGGTTGTTTTCAAGTCAAAGGAAACGGTGGGACATAAATTCACTTTTTCTTTTGTCATTGCGGAAATAATTTGAGTGTAACATAAAAGTTTATTCTCATGTGCTTAACTGCACAGTGACGGGGGTCAGAGTCCCATCTTTTTGGCACCAATATAGATGTCATGTCAGTATATTCATCTACTTTGACTAGCCTAATTTTTTTATCCTAATATTTATGTAATGCCATACTCTTCCTCAGTGTTCCAATTAAAATAATTTCTTTACATAAATTCTAAAAGCTATCAAATAAAAAAAACAAGTTTTTTCAACTGCAAGTAAGGAGCAACACTAAAACTCAAAACGAACAGAAATTTTTCTGTATCTGAAGGGCTTGTCCCCCCCCCTTCCTCAATATCTTGACCTTCATGCTAAAGTTTTTAGCACTTTTAACGAGCTTCCTATTCTAATTAAACGCCTTTTATGTTTCAGGAGTCGTTCTTAAAAAGTTGGGACTAACAGTCACACTTGAGCGTAAGAAGCAAGGTATTGAGAGGGAAGGGGGGGGGGGGAGGAGGCGCAACCCGTTCATAACCGGAATCATTTCTGTTCGTTCTGAGGTTTTAATTTAGCTCCTTACTTTCAGTTGAAAAAACTTGTTTTTTTATTCAATTTCTAATCGTTTTTCAAATAATGCCAGTAAATTTGGCTCACCCTACATGAAAAATTCCCTTCACCTCACGGGAAACTTCCCGTGGAGATTTTATCCCACGTGTTATAGTGGTAACCACCGCTGGCACCAGTGTTATAGTGGTAACCACTGCTGCCACCAATATTATACTGGTAAGCTACCAATATCGGGGTTGTAAATATCCTATTTACAGTATACCCTGCCCCAGGGTATGATAACGTGATCGAGCGGTCAAATGGCCACTTTCTAAAGCCAAGTGTACCCGCCCTGGGTTACCACTAAAAATCTCTAACTCTCTCCTTGGAGGTAACAACCTCCTTTGTTAATATAATAATGACGGTACCTCGTAACTCTGTTCCTACCCTGCCTGGGTTCTGGGAAAGTTAGTACATAGTTTGTAGAAAATACCTTACTTGTATTCTTCCAAACGGTCACACATAATAACAAAAATATGCTTCCCCGAACGGGCTCTAAATGTAGAATAATTCAAAAATAATATTCTGTAAAGCAACTTTTCACAGGGATGGACCTTCGCTTGGCCCAGCCAATCCTCTCAATCCCTATTCAAAATCCATTCCACTTCTTCTTACCTTTATCTTTCAATGGCTCAGACCCAGAAAGTCCAAAACAAAATTTAGTTCAAAGCTTACTTATTGCGAAACAAACTAACTTAGCAACCAGAATTCAACTTACGATTAAAAATTATCTAATAGGCAAATGTAATTACAGTAAAGAAAATGGATCATTTATCTGAAAAGGAAAGAAACAGTGATGGAACCCCAACACCACCTCCCGTAAGGTAAATGACCACCGATGCGCTATGCTTGCCCACCCTTACAAATATAACACTTAACTTGAACTTTATAAAATCCATTTGTCTTCTTTCTTCCACCAGTGCCAGTATTTCCACCGCTTGGCTCAGGATCTGTCGTCATCTACACCTCTCTACCGTAGAACCACCATGGTCTCTATCGTTTAACATCCGCATTAGGTTTTGAAAGTTGAAGTCCCCAAGATTCGTAGAAAATGATCGGGCGCAGCACAATCAAAACACAAATTTTCTCTCTCTCACGAATTCACATTTGAGAGGAGCAGTAGAATCAGTTTCTGGCACATTTGATGATGCCAGCCATCATGAAAATTGGCTGCCCTAGCCTCTTAATTTCCATCTGTGAAAACAACCCCACATCTCAATAAAAAAGTAAATTGCCCCTTGGCATAATTTGAAATAGTCTAAAGCCGAACATGCAAAGGCCTGTGAAAACGATAAGGGTACTGGGAATGAAGTAAAATTTTGAGCGAACGATGAATCGCCTTTTTTCTGGGTTCCCTCCCCTGGGATAATCAAATGAAAAATAGGCATTGATACTAACTGAAGATGAAATGTGCATACATCTCTCAATGAATACAGTTTGCCGAAAATAATTGTCGGTTCCCATGAAGAGTAAAAACTATGAATAGGGCTACTGGACAAAGGTTTGGGTGAAATGTGAAGTGAATGGGAGAGAGTAACCCCCAAGGACTCCAGATCAGAAAGGCAAAACCTCGGTAAAGGGATCACAACTTGTCCGGCAGTTGTGCATTGAGGAAAAGGGCTATCTTTCGCGACTTCCCGCGGGGGATCTTTTCCAAGGGATTCCTCCCCCTCATAAAGGATCGACATATCTTTTGAGTTGATAGTACTAATATCAGATTCCTTCTCAAGTTTTTCAAATCTAACTTGACATTCCATATCTCCCAACTTTCCCCCAACCTATTGTAGGTCATTCATCTTTATTTTGTAACCATTTTGTTTTATTCCCCATGGGTCTTTGACCTCTTTTTCCCCCCTATTATTTATGTTATCAAGGCACAACCCATCCAACATTTTATTTGTCGCCACTTCAGGCTGAATCTCCAAATTTTGTGAACAAAATTTGTTGGATTCCAAATTTGGAATCCAAAGGGATTCCTCCCCCTCATAAAGGATCGACATATCTTTTGAGTTGATAGTACTAATCTCAACCCATCCAACATTTTATTTGTCGCCACTTCAGGCTGAATCTCCAAATTTTGTCTCTTTTTTGCATTTATTGGTTCCTTTTCACTTTTCTTAATTTTGTTATTCGCGCAAAATAATAAATCATCGTTAAATCTGATTTGGACTTCAGTGTCCACCATCTTTGACTGCATTACTTCATTGTAGCTCCGTTTAATATCTCTTTTCTCTGTTTTACTTCTCTTTACTTTTACCGCAGAAACAAATATTTCGTTATCAAATGGGAACTGAATTCCGACATTTGGTTTTTCATATTGTACTAAAATTTCTTGAACTTTCCGAGGAAAAGCGCGTACAATAAATTTCGTCTCCTTTTTGTCTGGAACAATCAGTGTTTTATTTTGGCAAATTTTTTCGGCGTCTCGCACTCGTCAAAGATGTTCTCAAGTTTTCCATTTTCTGGAAATTTTCCCGAAAAGTCCTTCTCGCGCGTCTTATTTTCACTATTATGTTGTCTTTTTACTTCCGCATCCCATTTCCGTGGATTATCAATATTTGGACACGAGTATCAAGTATTTCGTTTTTCCGACAGGGCGGTGCAGCCTCCCAATTTGTTTTAAGGGCCGGTCCACCTCCCCCCGTAGTCAACGAAGTTGTATATTTCTCCGTCTCAGTGTAATTTTGCAATTTTCCCACTGTAAAAGAAGTCATTTTCTTTCATTGGTTGAAGGTTTACTGCCTGCTTTACCTCTACTGTAGGCAATTTCTGATGCTCCTGGGAATTCTTCCCTGCAATTTTTTTCATTAGTTCTCTTCTATCCTCTCTATCTGCCTCTTCCTTTCGCTCTCTGGCTACTCTATCAGCCTCTTCCTTTTTTTCTCTAGCTATTCTGATATTCTCTCTTTCTTCATGAAATTTAATATTTGTTGTGTCGTATCTATTTTAGTACTTTTTTGCGAGCCCCTGCTGGATTTCGATTCAACACTGGTCCTTCTACTCGGACTACTTTGATTCCGTCTGTCATTATTTCTTCTTAATGCATTTTCTGAATCTGTTCGTTCTCTATCCGTCTTGTCTCTTTCTTTATAGGCTACTCAAGCCCTTTCGTCCTCTTTTCTATTCTTTCTAATTTCATCTTTCTCAGCCTGCATTTTTCCCTCATATTCTCGGTGCTCTCTCTCAAAGGCCTCCATATTAGCCTTTCTCTCTATTTTCCTACTTTTTCTATGGACTTCACTCGCCCTTCTCGGTCTTGAGTTAATCTCATCTCTGTCCGACATTATTTAAAAATTCTGTAACTTCAAATTACCTCTTCAGTCTAAATGAAAATTCTTTTATCCATGTAACCTCCGGTTTCTCGCGAAAAATTGCTGCGTGTCAAGTAGCCTTATATCTTTGCACACTAATTAGTTGCGCGATATATTGATTCGTAATTTTTTTTATTATGATCTAACAAGGCACAGCCCATTATAGATCTTCATAATTTTATTAATTGATTCCGTATTTTTTTCTCTTTATATGTAATCACAATAGGCTACTCTGTAGGCTAAATTAACTTGTCTCTTCGAAAACGCTAAATTCTTTTACTATCAGTGGTGTTGATAGCTCCTTTTCTTGCTGCCTCCAATGTTATAGTGGGAACCACCGCTGGCACCAATTTTATAGTGGTAACTACTGCTGCCACCAATATTATACTGGTAAGCCACAAATATCGGGGTCGTAAATATCCTATTTACAGTATACCCTGCCGCAGGGTATGATAACGTGATCGAGCGGTCAAATGGCCACTTTCTAAAGCCAAGTGTACCCGCCCTGGGTTACCACTAAAAATCTCTAACTCTCTCCTTGGAGGTAACAACCTCCCTGTCAATATAAAAATGATGGTATCTCGTAACTCTGTTCCTACCCTGCCTGGGTTCCTGGAAAATTAGTACACAGTTTTTAGAAAATACCTTACTTGTATTCTTCCAAATGGTCTCATATAATAACAAAAATATGCTTCCCTGAACGGGGTCTAGGTGCAGACTAACTAAAGAATATCAATCTGTACAGCAACTGTTCATAGCGGTGGACCTTTGCTTGGCCCAGCCAATCCTCTCAATCCCCATTCAATACCCATTCTACTTTTTCTTACCTTTACCTTTCAATAACTCAAACCAGGAAGTCCAAAATAGAATTTAGTTCAAAGCTTACTTATTGCGAAACAAACTAACTTATCAACCAGAATTCAACTTAGGATTAAAAATTATCCTATAGGCAAATGTAATTACAGAAAAGAAAATGGGTCATTTATCTAAAAAGGAAAGAAACAGGGGTGGAACCCCAACGCCACGTAAAATATACCCCCCCGTAAAATTACTCCGGAAAATTATATCCTCACTGAATATCTCCTCCCCCCCTCGTAAATTTTCTCGTGGACGATTCAGCCTGAAAAATTATCCTTGGCGTACTTTCATTTGAAAAAAAGACTTCAATTTCTAACTGTTTTCCCGATCCTACCGGAAATCCCCCTTCAATAGAATTTTTTTTCCGGAAATCCAAACCCCTGAGTCTGTCGTCCAAGTCTATGCCCCAGACTCCGCCAGAAGTGAGGAAGAATGCGATGAATTCTATTTCACACTACAAAGCGTCATTGACCAAATCCATAAGAAAGACGTACTGACTGTCATGGGGGACTTTAACGCTATAGTAAGTACGGATAACACCGGTCGGTGCAATATAATGGGGCCTTTTGGTCACAGTAAAATCAATGCGAGAGGCGAACGATTGCTGGACTTCTGCCGAGAAAACGAGCTATTCTTAACGAACATTATTTTCAAACACCGCCATCGATGTAAAGTGACCTGGAGATCCCCAGACGGTAAAACCGAGAACATGATTGATTATACGCTGATATTGAAGCGCTGGAAGTCTTCCGTACTAGACACAGTAGCATTATCGGGAGCAGGCTTTGACTCTGACCACGCTCTCCTGATGTCAAAGTTCAAGCTAAGAATGAGAAAATTGCAAAAAGCAACAAAAATTCCAAGATTCCGGCTGGATCTGCTGCGGGATCCCGCAAAAAAGCAGACCTACACTTCCACTCTATCTGAAAAATTCCGAGAGATCCTGAAAAATCATTCTTCCTTGACCACTGCTAATGAGATAGACTTCCTGACCGAACAGGCTACATCAGCTATCATAGAGACAGTGAATGACGTCTTTGGAAGAAAAACTCCAAATGAAAAACCATGGATCACAGATGAGATCATTGCGCTATGCGAGGATAAGCGACTTTTTCGCAATAAATCCGACCGTCACAGTTGGGATACTTACAAGCTCCTCAAGAGAAGAGTAGAGCGAGAGATCAGAAAAGCACTACGTAACCACCTGCGAAAGAAATGCGAAGACTGCGAAGTACTGTCCAAGAACGGGAATAGCGGAGCAGTTTTCAGAATGGTACGCGAGTTAAGCCGGAAAAAAGAGCCGCAGACATCAGTGATCCTGGACAAAGACGGAAATGAGATCTACGATTCAAAGATGAAACTTGAAAGATGGAAAGAATACTTTAACAATAAACTGAATCCCCCAGTAGCTGCGGATCCTAAAATACTAACCCGCTTCCCCATACCCGACCAAGAACTCAGACCACCACCCCCACTTAAGTCAGAAACCGAGTAAGCAATCAAGACGCTCAAACAAGGAAAAGCCCCTGGCCCAGACGGAGTCACCGCTGAACTCATTAACGTCGGATCAGATGATGTAACTGATCTGTACCATGCCATTGTATCTGCGGTGTGGGAAACCGGCCACTTACCCCGTCAGTGGTGCAAGGCTGCCATTGTACCCATTCACAAAAAGGGGTCAAAGAAAGAGTGCGGAAACTACCGTCCGATCAGCCTCACGAGCCATTAGTCACGTGTCCTGACAAAAATCCTACTCCGTCACATTCAAGCAACAACTGCCTTTGCCATTGGAGAATATCAGGCCGGCTTCCGCCCTGGAATATCAACAATCTATCAGATATTTGTCGTTCGGCAACTCATGGAACGACACATCGAATTCAACCAAGAATTCGATCTTCGATCTCTACCAACTATTCGTTGATTTCCGTCAGGCATTTGACCTGATATGGCGCGAAGGACTATGGCATATCCTCCTTCACTACGGTATCCCTTATGAGATAGTCCAAATAATCAAGAGTCTGTACGACCAGTTCCGAGGCCAAGTAATAACCGTTGATGGGTTGTCAGAAGAGTTTACAACTTCGTCAGGAGTACTTCAGGGTTGCATCTTATCACCACATCTCTTCAACCTCTTTCTAAATGCCGTTCTGTCGATGATGCAGTCGGAATATGGCGCAACAATAGGAGGGGTGTTAATAGAGAGTCTTGCCTACGCTGATGATATTGATGAGCTAGCCAACTCTACACAAGAATTGCAGGCACAAGCTGATAAACTCTACGATACCACAAAGCCGTTCGGGATGGAGATCAATGCCAGCAAGACCAAAGTCATGGTAACTACGAGACGTGAACTAGAGAACCCGCCCATTATCACCATAGGCGGGAGACAGGTTGAAACGGTTGACTACTTGCTGTACCTTGGTAGCCTACTCTCCTCAGATAATTGCCATGGCTCTGACGTGAAAAGTCAACTTGCACTTGCTAGCTCTAGATTTCAAAGACTAGCCAAACTTTGGTAAAGCAACCACCTAGCCAACAAACTCAAAATGCGACTATTCAACAGTTTAGTAATCCCCATAGTTATTTATGGATGTGAAACATGGACTCTGAAAACCGAACACGAAATAAAACTTCTAGCTTTTGAGGTGAGATGCCTCCGTCGCATTTCTAGAATTAAATACACTGACCGAATCACAAATGTGGAAGTACGTCAAAGGCTCCAGTCCACTGAAACCATACTCAATAAAATTAAGAAGCAACAACTGCGCTGGTTCGGCCACGCCAAGCGAATGGAGCCAAGCCGCCTTCCGAAAATCGGCCTTGAAGGATCCCTCCATGGCCTTCGCCCACGAGGCAGACCACGAAAACGATGGATGGAGAACTTCCACTTCGACAACGTCAAGATAGCCCAGTTATCACGTATCGGACCAGATAGAGCAATGTACCGAGCCCTTACGCATGAGCTAGCAAGAGGAGTGGCCCCAAAACGTCCCACGAGGATGGCCGGGACCTAAGTAAGTAAGTAAGTAGAGAACCCCCCCCCCTGAACATCTCCAGATACAAAATTGAATTGGCAAAGAGAAAGTAAGACAAATAAAAAGAATTTCATATGGGAATTCTGTCAAATTCCCCCAAGTGTAAAATTTCCCCTTGAAAGTTCACTCTCAGAAATTTACCTTCCCAGGGAAAAATCTTCCCATGGAAACCCGCCCAAGCCCAAATCCCCCCCCCTCCCCGAAAAATGTGTGCATGTTTCCCATTAACGAATGCTATGTGCAAACAATGGGCAAATTTCATAAGTTAGAGCCCTTTTCCCACAGGCTGTGGGGGGTCATGCTACACCTAAAGGCATTTTTATTGGATCGTCCAACCATGCTGAACGAAATGGCTATCTCAAAATTTTGATCGGACGACTTTGGGGGTATAAACACGCATGCGTGATCTTTCTTCTGGCAAAAAAAAAAAAAATGCAAAATTAAACATTTTTGTTTATAGGAGCTTGAAACTTATACATCAAGTTTCTCTGATACGCCGAATCTAATGGTGTAATTTTCATTAAGATTCATTGACTCTTTGGGGTGGCGGGTGGTGGTGTTTTTTTCACAATTCTTTTCGGCGGTTTTATAGTTCTTGTGAAGTTCTCTTTCATTTAAATTGATTTTTAAGTAGGTAAGTTTTGCATGTCTAAGGTTTCATAAGTTTTTACTTCCCCCGATATGATATTCTTGCGGTTTGGTATCCTTTTCACTGCCATATCTAAGGCGCCTGATTATAACTATCTGTTTCCCTCGATTGTAGGCTATATTTTTGCGGTTAAGTTCATCATCTTTATCCGGTTCTGGCTAAGGCGTCTGTTTGTTTTTATAAGGTGCCACGCTTTAGTAGGGAGGATCCGGAAATCCTAGTACTTGCGAGCTTTTATTGATAAATAAATTTGATACTTTTCTATAATTTTCAAAGCCCTTTTCTAGAATGAGAACCCTTAGGAGGGGGAGGGGGGTGGTTAATTATTAATCATCAACTTAATCATCAATATTAATCATCAACTTAACAAATTAGTTATATTAATGAATTAGTTTAAGTGATTAACATATAAATCTTTTTCAGAGTAATCTATGAAGATTTGGAAATGCCTCTTTTCTTGTGTGCTTGTTTTTCCCTTGTATCTCGCTTAGCGCTTACAAGCAGACAACACTTTCTTCAGGTAAGATATGTTTGTTCTTTTCTAACTACGCATATGCTATAAATAAAGGATGCCAATAATGTGGCCGTGGGCTATGATGGCCCCCATAGCGTTGTGGTATGATTTTAGATTTTCACAGGAAATAAATTTGTTGGTGACAGGCTCATTGGCAGGGTTAAAAATCACCATTGCTATTGCAATTTTAGAGGGGGAAAAAAATCGTAAATTAGCAGAAAATGGACGGGCATAGGATTCTCGATCCACAAATAACAATGATTATTTTCTAAAACAGGTTTACAAGTTCTAACAATTGCCAAATATGTAATGAGAGACAAGAAGCTACCTCATACCCCAGAAGTCTTACGGGAAAATTGAACTCCAAAATTGGAAAATAAAATTAAGGAAAAGAAAATAACAAGTAATTAAAAACAACTACTGAACAAATTTTTAGCTACAATTTTAAAGAAAAATCGACAAGTGTAATATGTATAAAGTATAAGTAAGTGTCATTTTCGCATATAGGCATGGGCCAAATTTTCTAGAATTTTCATATTCACTAGAAAGACTTCACTTATACATCACTCTTACAATTTCACTCTTACAATTGTTTTTGTAAGTACAAGCCAGTGTTTAACGTAAGTTAACACAACATATTTGATTATTCTACTTGGACTAATTTGCCAGCTATTTATAATATTTGTTCCATGAATAATTGGCAGGTAAAAGGACTGTTTTTGCGTATTCCCCCGGGAAAATTTTTCCCCGTGAAAGTCCTCAAACATGTGAAATTGAGCTTCCAAAGGGAAAGTAAGACAAGTAAAAAATAAAAAAAATGAAAAAAGAAGAGTTTTTGGAATATTCTACATATAATCCAAAATATAGGCAGATTAATCCATCTTAAATTTTCTTGGTTTGGAATTGAAGTTTAGCATTATTTTAATAATTACAACCACAAGTCCTCAAATAAAAATATTAATATCCATCGAATGTCCTCATTCCCTGATCCTTATTTCAAATTTATCTTCAATATTTCCCAGGGATTTTTTTTCCTTTTTCTCAAAGATAATTTAACTTTTAATCAGACATACCAGGCCGATTTCGAAATGTGATATCGCTTTGTATTTTTCACTCACTAAACGTTTTCGCTGCCATAAAAGGCAGTATTTGTCAACGATTGTGAATATACCGCGAATATAACGATTGCTGGATATATTAAGAGAGAAAAGAAGATACTTCTCCCAACGAAAATATTGCTAGATTTCAAAATAAAAATTGATTAGTAGTGTCATTTCACAACTATGTAGAATTATCTCAACATACGTTTTCTGGAGTTTTCATGTTTCGTAGAAATACTCCGGAGAATTTAACTTTTAATCAGACATAGCAGCCGGTTTCAAAAGACGATTCGGCAGCGAAATTGATGATGTCTGCCCAGAAACGAAATAAACAGCAGTCTACTTATACATGACCATTTTTCTATGCTTGATATCTTTTTCTAAAGGTACTAGAATTAAAAAATATTTTTAGAATAAATATTTTTTTATTATTAATAAATGAAGCATTTCAGGCTGTTATTTCAGAAATTTATGTTGTTTCAGGCTGTTATTTCAGAAATTTATGTTGTTTCAGGCTGTTATTTCAGAAATTTCTGTTGTTTCAGGCTGTTATTTCAGAAACTTATGTTGTTTCAGGCTGTTATTTCAGAAATTTCTGTTGTTTCAGGCTGTTATTTCAGAAATTTCTGTTGTTTCAGGCTCTTATTTCAGAAATTTATGTTGTTTCAGGCTATAAATGAGCTTGGATCACAGATAAATGCCCGACCGGACTCGGTGTTAAATCGAATATTAGATGTCTGGATTGATCGCATGTCATATTTTTCATCCACGGAAAAACGGAAGCTGATGTCCATAGCTCTCATATCTCTTGTTGCATCAGGGTCTCCGTAAGTTCCTTCTTCTTGCTTACTTAGTGAATCACTCTTTTATATGTGTGTTATTTTACTTTTTGAATGCCAGTTGCTATATATTCAAGCTGTATCTATGCAATATAGTTAGATAATACACTATTATATATTAAATTGCTTGGTCCAAGTCATGAATCTTGACATTTAATTTGGCATATAAATGATCCCAAGGGTTGCTTACAGTTGGGCCGTATTATGGGAATTACGTACTGTGATGCCTTATTTTGTCAGGTTGTTTGGGATCTGGATCCAGTGTATTTGTCTCTTTTGCCATGCATATCTCTGACCCTTTTCAGGAACTGGCAGTTTAAACCGGTTTCTATTTAAAATGTTGAAATATACTACTACTATAAGACGCTGATGTATTCTTAAGGAATATGGTAAGCTACAAAAATTTGGTTATCCCAAGTCCTCTCAAGAGTAAAGTCCTTCGACCTTATTGCCCTGATTCACATGAGCACTTGTTTGGAATACTTATAACTGCAATTATTTGACCAACCAGACCCTCCTGTCACGTACCTCGCAAGCTCCTTTCTTAACGTAGCTTACTAAACGCACTGTTCGCTGTTACGGCTACTTCCTTTGTCTGCTACAAGACGCACCAGTACGGGTTGTATTTGACTTTGATCCCACCCTGTACGGATGAAAATGTTCCAGAGGACGCCCCCCCCAACCCTTCTAGGTGGAAAGATAAAACCAACGAACTCCTTGCCCAATCCCACATCCCAGTGGGAGAAACCGCGAGCATGACAAGCAATAGGTCAAACTGGAGGCGCGCAAGACCCGTCAGTCAAGTAAGTCAGACTCACTTGACACATTTCCTTCGGAAAAAGCTTAAAATTTTAGTTATACAGGTATGCCGTTTTCTAAAAGACTTGTTTTTATATAATTTCATTTAAAGTGTCTTTCGTTGTCTTTGCAGTAAATGGTCTACCTTTGTAAAGTAGGCTATTGTCAGAACTAAATTTATTATGCTATGAAAAACATGTAAGCAATTCTTTTTATAAACGTCGTTTATAGCCTAGACTTTAAACTATGTTTGGTACTTTTTTAGCTAAAATTCGTGAATGAAAATTCTCAAAAACTAATTTGAAAAACATATTCAGAAACAATTAAAAAAAAAATTTCTTAGTAGAAGTAGGATGTATTTTTAAAAAAAATTTATAACTTGATAACGCTGCAATATTTTAGTAATAGTTTTTCAACATCACGCGGAATTTTCTTGTAGTTAAATAATGTTACTACCGCGATCCTTCTACTGACAGAATTTCCAATATAACCCATATTAGATATCTACGCAGGGATAATGGTGGGGAAAGGGAGGCTTAAGATTTTGCGATTATATTTTGTTTCCCACTTTTACCATGTAAATAAGCTATGATTCTGATTTTTCAATCTTAGGAATAAGTAATCGACTATCCAGTTACACAAATTGAAAATCCATCCTTAACTCTGATTTCAATAACATACAAAATGTTCACCTTTTTTTATGATGCATGAAAAAAAAGGGAAAAAGAGGTTATGATTTTCCGTGTTACAATTCTATTTTATATATTTTTTTTATATAGTGTGAAATTTAAAGTTTGATTTCATGAATTTTTTTTTCAATAATTATCTAAGTCTAATAAATTTCTGAATGATGTTGTTGTTGCATTAGATTAGAACACATGGCATTTAAAAAGAACATAAAAAAAATTTCTTTTGCTTTTAGGCTTATTTTGGATAAAATTTGTGGTATATTAATGCGCGTCTGTGAAACAATACAAGACGTTTTGACGCGAGAAGAAGATGGTCAAGAAGTTGAGTAAGTTCTTTTACCTTTTCGAAATTTTAGTTTAGATATTTTAAGGATCATTTGTGATATTATGATCTTTACGAATAGAGACAGTTGAAAAACTGCCCGTTTAAATAAATTTGGGCTTTTCAAATGTCGGCTCTTGTGTAACTCTTCACATCGTCTTTAACTCAGTCATTTCGCTTGACTTCAGACACTGATGCTACTTTTTAATCCCGTGATAAATAGAAAAAGAAGGAAAATTAATATAGACTTTCAAAATATATTTATGATGAACATTAAAGACAGATCTTTTATCCATTGACTACATCTTTCGTGCAATTCTATTATTTACGGTGGTACGAATTTTTCTGCTTGACTAACAACTGGCTAACACCTAGCAGGAATAAACTGCCACCTAGCAAACTGCTTTTTCTGCCTACTCGTGGTAATAGATCCATGGTGCCTGCAGAACACGGTAATTTTCCACTAACAGTTATCATCTGGCCTAATAATAAAGTAACAAATGACGAACACCTAAAGGGAATAACCTGACCACCAGGAAAGTCGTATTTCTCCCCACTCGTGGCTTAAGACCCTTGGTCTCTAGGGGGGGATTTGTTTGTAGATGCCAGCAAAATACGTGAATTTTCCACTAGCTCTTTTTTTATGTTCTGGTCTAACTTGTTAAAACTTCAAGGAATAATAATTGTTGCTCGTTTTGAGTTTGACTTGATTATTTACTGTAATTTCTGTTCCTTTTGGATTTCATCTATTTATTGATGGGGATTTTTAGTGGTTTTATGCTTGTAAGATAATTTGACTTTATTTCTGCTCATTTTTGGTTTAATGCAGCTCTACTTTTCTTCGAAAAACTTGTTTTGTGGAAAAAGTTTTTAAAGTTCTTTTCAGTTGGTTTTTTATTGACATAGTTTTTTTCGTGGAAGAAAAAATAATATTTTATTTCTTTTGGTTTTTTTTTTCTATAAGAATCCATAGTTACACTTCCTATTTGTATGTTGGAGAAACTTTTTCACCAATGTTTTATCCTAACACAAATAGTAATGTTTAATTTAATTTTATACCTCCTCAAGTTGACCTGAAAAATAAAACTTGATATCGTTCCCAAAAAATTCTATCTATGCTCTTTGACAACCTGGATATACCTAAACTCTTTTGAATTATTTAAATTGTAAGAGCATAAGTAGTAATAGTATCAGCCCCGAAAGTTTCAACCCCCCGTCGTTCTCGATATGTTGCTGAGGTGTCTTATTGGCAACCATACACACATTGTGTTTTGATTTGGTTTTAAAGCAACATATTGTTTTAAAGCATAACGGACCAATTACATTATTGTGGGGGGTTGACATCTAGTATCCCTTGAGACATAGTTACTGGACCGTTCTACTATGCTGAACAAAATGGCTGTTTCAAATTTTTAACTGGATGTGTTTGGAAAATGAATGGGCTTGCGAGGAGGACTGCTTACCCTTCAATCTCTTTTGACTCTTAAAATGGGCTCTAGAATTTTTTTTTATTTAGTTCAACATCCGCCTAAATATTCTTTGAAAGCTTCACCTTAATGCTCTTAGCTTGCGTAGAAGCATTAGTAGCAGTATGTGCATAGCACTTTTGGTTTCTCCAACATCCGCTTCAACACACGCTGAAACTTTAAACTTAATAATATCAACCGTTCCTGAAGTATTTCTGATGCGTCCTTTTGACAACCTTTGTGGGCATAATGTGTTTCGAGTTAGTTCCATACAGTTTCAATATCCCAAAGTTTTCACCCTCGTACCCTTAGTTTTATTGGCAGCAGCAGCATTAGTAGTAGTAAAATTAATAGTAGTAGCCCTACCTTTAGGGGCAGTAGTAATAGTAGTAGTAATAATAGTAGCAGTAGTAGTAGTATGAGTAGAAGCAGTATCACTAGGATGCAAATATTTTCTTTTGATTAGTTCAACATCCCCAATAATAAGCCCTGTTAGTTTCGACCTCTCACACCAAACTGTCCCTAAGTAATTGGTGTTACGCCCTTTTGGCAACCTGTATACAGACGGCGTGTTGTGATTAAGTTTGCCGTCCCCCTCCCTTCCCCAAATTCCTTGAAAATTTCAACTTCTTACCTTTAGGCACAGTTTTAGTAGTAGTCACAGTAGTAGTATTGGTATTGCTAGTAGCAGTACTAATAGTAATAGCGGTAGTACTAGTAACAGCAGTAGTATTAACGTTTTGCCTTTACAAGTAGTTGCATTAGAAGTAGTAGTTAATGTAGCACTGATAGTAATATTAGTAATAGCGTGCATATATTTTCCTTTGTTCAGATTGTTTTCTTCTTTTAGCATTCTCTGAAAGTTCATACTTAATACCCGAATCAATTCTTAAGATACGCTCTTTTGACAATGTACATACACATAGTGGCTTTTGATTTCTTTCAAATTTCCCCTCAATATCGTAAATGGAGTAGTGTGGTAGTGGTAACAGTAGTGGTAGCAGTAGTAGTGGTGATAGTTGTAGTAGTAGTGGTAGCATGCAAATGTTTCCTTTTTGATCATCTTCCTTTTCATTTCCTGAAAGTTCCAAATAGATATACCCGGTCATTCCTGAATTACGCCCTTTTGACAATCTGTATACACATGACGTCTTTTGATTTAAATCAACACTCCCTTCAATATTTTTGAAAGGCTCACCTGAATGTCCTTCGTCTTTTTGGAAAGTAAAGTTCGAGCATTCACTCCTTTCTCAATAACATGTACTATATATGCTATAAACAATGATCGAATTGCCTAACTTATAGCTCTTGCCCTGAGGACTGTGGGGAGGTTGACATCCCCAAAGACATAATTACTGGACCTTCAACAATGCTGAAAAAAGTAGCTCTCTTAAAATTTTTAACGAATTTGTTTTGGGGAATGATAGGCTTGTGAGGGACGGGGTGGTTGCCCTCCATTCACTTTTAACTCTTAAAAAGGGCACTAAAACTTCCGACTTCCCATTAAATGAACCCCATCCGATCCGAAATTTATAAAATCCGTACCCTATGGGCTGTCGGGGGGGGGGGGGTGTCATCCTCCAAGACATAATTACCGGACCTTTCAACAACGCTGAACAAAATCGCTTTGCAAAATATCAATTGGATGTATTTGGGGAAATGATGAGCTTGGGGGGGGGGGGGGGTTGTTGTTTTTGCCCTTCAATCCCTTTTGACTATTAATAAGGGTACTAAAGCTTACAATTTCCAATCGAACGAGCCCCTTTCAAAGTTTCTATGCCGGTGATCAAACTTAAAAGATTAGACTTAAACGTCTTAGCGGTAATACTTTTGTCAAGTTTCGATGGCCCACTTTGAAGGGAAAGCCAAAAGTTAAGAAGCAATGACATACCTTAAGGAGAATACGGGATCTATCTTTTCTATCGACATCTGAAATCAAACAGTTCATGGTAACGAACCGTAAGTACGAAGTGACGCGGCTCAATAGTAACCCAAACCATAAAAAGCAGAATTTTGATATCAATAAACATATCAAAAGAATTGGCTTATTATGCCGATTCCAAAAATGTAAGATACATTAAGTTTAGTATTACCTATCAACGATTTCGAGCCTGATTTTCGAAAAAGGGGTAAACACCCCCTAAAACTCGAATAATCTTAATCCCACCATCAGATTCAGCGTATCAGAGAACCCCACTGTAGAGATTTCAAGCTCCTATCTGCAAAAATGTGGAATTTTGTATTATTTGCCAGAAGGAACATGATGGATGCATGTTTATTTAATTTTTTCCAGGGGTTGTCGTATCGAACCAATGATCCTAGAACATCGGGCAAGGGTTCATTCGAACGGAAATTATAAGTTCTAGTGCCCTTTTCAAGTGACCAAAAAGATTGAAGGGCAACTAGCCCCCCTTCACGCTCCTTTTATCCCAAAATCGTCCGATCAAAATTTCGAGATAGCAATATTGTTCAGCATAGTTGAAAGGTCCAAAAATTATATCTTTGGAGATAACATGACCTCCCACAGCCCCTTGGGATAGGTCTTTAAATTATAAAATTTGTTGATTGTTTACGTATAGTATTTGTTATTGTGAAGCATAAAAATATTTTCGGGAGCGGGGGATTTTGTGCTTGGGGTGAGTTTCCATTGGGAGAATATTTCTTAGGGAGGGAAATTTCCGGGGTTGAACTTTTCAGAGGAAATTTTACACTAGGGTTATTTGGCAGAATTCCTATACGAAATTCTTTTTAATTGTCTTACTTTCTTTTTGCCAACTTAATTTTGCATGTGGAGATGTTCCGGGGGAATCGTCGGGGGGAAATTTACAGCGGGTTCGGATTTCCAGAAAACAATTTCCACGGAAGGAGGATTTCCGAAGTGATCGGAAAAACAATTAGAAAGTGTTTTTCAAATGAAAGTATGCTAAGAAAATTCTTTTAGGCTTAATTGTCCGCAAGAAATTTTACGGATGGTGGAGGATTTTCAGTGAGGATGGAATTGCTCGGAGAGAATTTTACGGGAGGGGGTATATTTTACGTGAGAGGAACTTTCCACGGAGGAGTCTCCTTTGAGGGAGGGAATTTTTCATGGAGAGTGAGCCAGATTTACCGGCATTATTTGAAAAACGATCAGAAATTGCATTAAAAAAAACGAACGATTTTTTAAACTGAAAGTAAGGAGCAACATTAAAACTCTAAAAGAACAGAAATTATTCCGTATATAAAGAGGTTGGTCCCATCCTCAATACCTTGCTTTTTACGCTAAAGTTGGACTGTTTGTCTTAAATTTTGAAGGACGGCTCTTGAAACACAAGGGGCGTTAATTGCAATAGGAAACTTCTTTTAAGATGCTAAAAACTATAGGGTGAAGAGTAAGATATTGAGGAGGAGAGCAACCCCTTCATATACGGAATAAATTTTTTTTGTTCTCAGTTTTAATGTTGTTCCTACTTTCAGTTAAAAAAAAACTTGGTTTTTACGTAATTTCGTTAAAGCGTTTAGTCCAAATATGCAGGAACAGTGAGAATTGATTCGAATTTGTGTCAAATTTGTAAGATTTCCATTGGAGCCAGAAGGCTGCTGATTAAGTATTGTCCGGTTAGGAGTAGACACTGGTTGGAAATTTTCCCCCTTTCGAATATTAACCCGGAGGATATTGTGGGGGAAGGAAGGGCCTGACAGGTGGCAAAGTATATATTGTAAAGGTCGAGGAATATAAATATTCTTGGGTTCCCCCAGCAAATGTTCACTTTTATTATTATTTTTTTAGGGTGTGGATGCAATGGGCCTTTGAGGTGTGAGCCTCGACCCTATTTGGGTTCACTGTACAACAAACAAACAAACGAATCGCTTGATTATTTTGATTTGTGCGCCTGTCAAAGAGTATCATCAAAAACTTCCCTGTGGACGAAATTCTCTCTTTCTCTCTCCCCATTATGTCCACGTATATATACAACTGAAACATTTCCATAAAACGTATTATTAAAAATAAGAGTATTAAAGTGCAGGGTTGAAAGTTTTTGATTTAACAAGAAACTTTTCAACAGTAAATGTAAGAAGTGTTTCGCTTTTAAGAAATTTTCTACTTTGGGAAAAAAGGCTGATGTTTTTTTTTTCAGTCGTTTATTTGCCAGTCCGGGGAGTTTCGAGCCAGAATTTTCAGGAGATGATGAAGAATCAAAGACCACAGAGCACACCAAAAGACAAAGAAAAGTGCTAACAAAAATGGACCCTATTCATATTGTATCCTTACCTGATTATTTTAAAGAACAAGTATGTATTTCATTTATGAGAATTGCGTATAAGAAGTGTCTATTAGCCATACCTGCACATAGTGAGGGGTGTGTAAGTGCTCCCTAAAGGAGTGCCAAAGGCGTATTATTATATAATAACTTTCAAGCCCGGAAGGCTCAGATTATTTAGAATCAGACTCTCAATTTTGGGGTCATGGGTTTGAGCCCCATTTTTGGCTTCCTCCTCTTTATACAAAGTAATGCATTGAACAATTATTCGATTTGGGTAAACGCTACATTTGCGGAGAAAAAATCGATATTAGACCGTTTCACCTGCGCGGATTGATAAAGAATTCATTTAAAAGGGATCTTTTCTCTTCTATAATAGGATTTCCCAAGTTGTAGTTTTGGTCAATCGACCTTGTTTTGTCTTACAGCTGAGGGGATCGAGTTGGAACCTCAAAGGACATATTTTCGGGTAAGGGCTTTGCTACAAGGTGACATTTCTCTTCGTTTGTTGGAGGGGGGGATTTTCTCCGATCCTCAAAAAAGAGTATATGCAATGAGGTTTTTTTTTTCATGCCCCTGGTCTGACAGGCTTCTTTGTCAGTTTAGGTATAAGTCTCTGTGTGAATATTTGATTTCTCATTTTTTTTAAAATTATTATTTCTTTTTGCCCTAAAGCCTAAATTAATGCCAATAGTTAATTTATAATGACGCTTTGAGCTAATTGTTAAAAAATAATCAGCAAACTCTTGTATATAGTCTAAGGATATATAAGTGGGTTTGGGAGGGGAGGGGGGGCTTGGTTAGGTGAAACATAAAACTGTGCTGAAACATAAAGACAAAATATTGTTGGCGTATTTACAAGAGGTGTCTACCCCATAGTCGTCTGGTAATTCAGGGAAGCCGGTGGCTTAGTGAGAAATCACCCCTCGAATCCAGTAAAAGAGTATCCATCTTTCTAATCCCCGAGTATCAAATGGTACAACTCTGTTGTCAAGCTAGCCAGTTGACTCACCTGCAGCCGTGGATTTTCAGTCATTAAGTAATTAGCAAGTCTTCAAAGACGAAAAGTATTCTCATAGAAAAAAAGAGGAAAAATGAACTTAAAGGGAGCTAAAACAAAGGACCTTATAGCTAATAATTAGGGCAAGGGCCCAAAAATAAGTTTGAAGAGGAAACAATATGTTAGAAATAGGGTATTTATCTGATAACTAGGGCCAGGGGCCCTACACTTACTTTCTGTTTTTAACCTTTTTTTCTATATTTAATTAATCTTGTATACTTTTTCTTCTCCTTCCTTAGGTTAGGTTTCATTCTTTTTTCTTTTTAGATAAATAAGTTACGTGGTCATTTAAGCCCTTCTGACTTTGAAGGACTTATGAAAACTGTTGATGTGGAAACAATGGAAATGGTCAAAGATTTTTTTGAAAATACGAGAATAAAACCTGGTAGCCCTATTTCCAGCGCAGCTATCATCAAATTTTGTTAAGTAATACATATGATTCTGATTTTATATATTATGAATGCGTTAATTTTTGCTTTGCATATATGTATTTACTTGTGTATGTTCGATTGCTCTTTACTTCCTGAGTAAAATGCGATTGTTATTTTTAATGTTAGAATTTTGAGTAGGCATTATGTTTTTTTATTTTTTTTTTTATTTATTTTTTTTTTTTGTTAAATCTAGTCAGTAGGCAAATTAGTTTCATAACTACATCCTTGAAAATTGTTAATTTTCCTACCGAATTTCAACTCAGTTAAAAATAAGAACATCATTCTTGCAAATAAAAGGGGGTGAACACTATGTGTTGGTGCGACTGTCCCAAACTTTTGGTCTAAAATTGGACTCTGTAAAGTTTTCGGACATTGGCTCAGGGGCTGATAAACCCTCCAGTTGTGGTTGTAGGCTTGATAATCTGAGAGAAGGGACAAAGTACCTTTTTACGACCTTAAAAATATAAAATAAATTTAATGTCAGAAAAACTGGCGACAGTTGCCCCAACCCCTCCCCCCTGACCAGGCCTAGAGCCGCCACTGAAACCCCCTGAAACCCCCCTTTATGTAAAAATTTACGAAAGACAAAAGTTATGTGTACTTTTTAAAGCAATGTTAGAGGATTTTCCCTCGGTATAGGGGTTGAAAACAGTGGGTTTTTGAACTAGAGTTTTTTCACGCAAATCCAACTAATCCAATAAATGCCAGCCTCGTGACCCGTACGAAGCCGGCTCTATTTCCTGTGCAAGTAGTGCAGCGTATGTTGAGATGTTACGGCCATCTCCTCCGAATGCCAAAGGAAACTCCATGTTACATCGCCTATGATTTCAAATTCCTAGATGGAAATGACCACGTGGTTCTCCAAGAATGGGATGGTCAGATAGCCTGCACCAGTTCTTAAGCAAGACAGAAATAAGAATTGAAGATGCCCCCGTGGCTGCTCAAGACAGGTGTCCTGGAGAAGGGTGGTGTTTGTTTTCTAGACGCTGGCATCAAGTCGGCAGGGAAATTTACTTAAGTAAGTATGTCAATTTAGTTCCTTAATTCAGAATTTTGAGCAAACCAGATTCTTGATAGACCTATACGATTCCGTTGTTGACTGTCTGGGTTCAGGGCTCAATATATACTGTCACACCCCATGAAATCTGATGACTAAAATCTTGATGACTGGTCACTCAGCACTTGTTTTTTTGTACGTAATTTGTTTTATTTTTAGTTGTTAATCACGAAAAGACAAAACAATTCCCATAAATGAATCAAGACAGTGACTAGTAAACTAATGTATACGCACCTTTTTTTTGTTATATAACTAAAATTTGTCTTCTTCAAAATAGAAGAGGAATGACTCACAGTCAAAAGTTTTTCATTAAGTATTGAATTTATAGGCTTTATTAAGCCTTCTTTTATGAGTTTGAACTTCTGGGAATTAGTGATGCTATAATTTATGGGTTTTTTTCTTATTATTATTTACTTCAGGATTTTTGATCGTAAGCTGTTTTGATAGTTTTTATTTAGGTTTCGTTTCCATTTTACTGAAGACGGTTAGGGTAAGGATGTACGCAAGGAGGTAAGAGAGTTGTTTTGCCCCTTTCCCGAAATCCTAGGTTTTCTTGAATTTCCGGGCAGTTCAGATTCAAATTTACGATTTTTTTTTTCATTATTGAAGCCCCCCATCCCCTTACTCTCAAGAAAAAACCTGCTCACGTGCTTGGTTATTTATATACTCAAATATTCATATATACTGGATTTACAGAATTGAAACTCCTGAGATGCGGTCTTTCAATACCATTCAAAGCACCGAAAACAATATAGACTGACGGGACCTCTCTGATGATTCCCAATTGGTAAAAAATTGTCACTTATTATGGAACATATTTTTTGTTTAGATGCTATACATTTTTTTGTCGAGATATGCAGAGATTATTCAGAACCTTGACCGTCCTGTTTATTCAGATTGTTTACGACCTTGCCAGCTGTTCTGTGGATATTGTATTTGCTTTAGGCTGTTTTTCCTTGGTGCTGGACAATTATGTAAGGATATGCCAGTGCTTCAACTATCCTTTGAACTGTTTTGGGTTTGCCAATTTCCCCAAAAGGAAATGATGTTCTCCCCAACAGAACAATTTGACGTTTGCAAATATACGAAAGTTGGCACGTAACACAAATTGTTTTTGTTATCATTTATTTTCGGGGGGTTTTGGATAAGCTCAATTTTCTTTCGGGGATAGTGGAAGTCCTGAGGTACGCCGTCGTCGAGGTGCATGTTTATGGTGGTGTCAATAAAGAAGCAGTTTTGTCTCCTTTTGAATTTTTTTTCTACCAAAAGTAAACTGTTTGGCCAAATATAACAATAGACTTTTTTCTCTTTTTATCTCTCTTTTGCTATTAGTTTTTGATCATATATCGACAATCACTTTCCAATAGATATGAAGACATTTATAATTTGTTGGGAGTTTATTTGGAAATTAACATAATCGCTTTGAATGTTTATCGGCATCTGCATGTTTTCACATAACAGACTCTTCTTTCCATTTGCCATTTGATTATTGGACTGGTTCACGGGTCCAGACTCGTAGATCCATGATTGGGATGGCTAAGCTTCCACATAACACTTTTCTGTTACTGGAAAGAGAAAAACATTGACATTTATATCTTCTAGGTTTAATCTGTTGATAAAACTGGTGGATAAGGTGTATAAGATACAGGGTTGCTCAAAGGGGAGAGTAAACGGGAGAAGCTGCCCCAGATGCCATGGCTGGAGGGGAGGCTGTGACTAACTTTTTTTGAGTCGTTAATCAATTGCTAGTTCCCATGAAAAAAGTTGGGGGAGGAATTGCAGAGGTTAGTTTTGCCCCTGTGCCACCAACCGCTATAACAGCTCAGATAAGATGTTATAAATAAATTAATAAACTTACTTATAAACTCTTAATTACGACTTGACCAATTTGTAGGGTAGAAAGATGTAAATTCTTTCCCCTGTCTAAGGGGAAAGAATGTGCTTCTCACTTCAGTGGAAGTCCCTTCACTTTCTAAAGGAAATCTCTTCAGTGCCATTACGCTCCAAAATAGAAACTGATCATCTTTTCCTTCTTTTCAAAGGTTTTTCAAAGAAAAACCTTCTTTGTTAAAGAAAAGCCTTCCGTTTAAAAGACTTTCTTTGTAGTTTACTTACCATGGTTGCAGGTGGTAGTTGCGACCTAGCAAAGAGCAAACCACGGCCAATAGTTAGTAACCAAAAATTAAAATATGCTTTTAAAAAATGGCTCGTGAGGAAAAATTGCCAGTTGTAGCTGATTCAGGAATGATAAATATTATCAGGATTGGTCTTAATAGTGAAATGTTATTTCGAAAACAAGTTTACGAAATTAAAAAAAAAAATAGCCTGGAACCCCTACAAAATTGCCTCAAATGGAACAAAAGTACACCATTTGAATGGAGGTTAGAGTCAAAAACCCTAGTCAGTAAACTCACAGTTCTCTGGCTCCAGCAACAAGGGAAATCAGTTCTTCCCATGGGCACCACACATATGTCCTCTTTCTTTTCTTTTTTTCCTCCACTGCTAGCGGTGCACTGGAACATCAGATAGAGCTTTTTAAGAGCTCATTGCTATGTCATTGCTAAATTGCTATGTCTAGTGCCTTTTTCAGTTAAGAAAACGTAATGTTTAAAATAAAATATTTGACAAACAAATAAACGCAGCTAGGAATACTAGTGACAACGCTATAAGCCGTTTAACAAAAAGTATTTGAATGATAGATCACAAGAGAATAAGTGAGTGTACAGTGTTGCCGCCGACACAGATTTCCTGCGAAAATTCACATTTTTTTTTTGCGATCACAGGTTCACAGGTTTTTGCCGCAAAATGGTAGAAAGTCACAGATTTTGATGCAAAAGGGTCAAGGGTTGCTAAAATGACATTTTGATGGGGTTTTTTTACGCCTTTTCATCGTGAATGACACTTTGGGTTTGGAAATGACACTTTTGTTATTTTTCCATCAAATGTTTCAAAAAAATTTTTACTATTGGTGTTATAGTCATACAAAAACCTTGCGTTTATAAAACAGGACAAAAAGTTGCTCATTAGCAATCGATTTTTCCCCGTGCCAAACCAACTGTTTATGGTTTGGTTCATAGGGACATTTCATTTACTCTGCACCGGGTAACCGGTTCATATATTCACAGCATCTTCAATTATAAGAAAACTCATAATGCATGTTGCATCATTTTGTTCAGATGAGAATAGTATTTTCATTCGCTAAATTTTCATTTGCAACGCTTAGAAAAGAAACATATCTTTAAATATTTTAATTTTTGTTCGATCATTCATTATGCAACTAAAACTCAGGAAGAAATAATAATTGCGTTGAAATTAAAAATAAAATAAAAAATAGTTAAACATCATTGTACAAAATACTTGTAAACATTGTTAGACCTCTTTCAAATATGAAATTATAAGATGGGCAATACAATGTTATTTGGGTGACAAAATTGAATATGGGGCTACAAACACTATAGTAATAAAATTATTAGTAAAACTATTAAAGTATAAATGAATTAAATTCATAAAGTCATTTTCTCGATGTTTGTCTTTTAACAGATTTTCTAAATCCTTACCAGTTTAGCTGTTTACTTCACCCCTACCATAATACTTGGGTCCGTTTTTGCATCTCCTCCATCACATTATACCAAAATATAAGCAACAGCATAGTAATGACGAGAAAAAAACTTCAGTTAAGTGCATTTCAGAGGCTTTGCCCGGGATAGATGACCTCTTTACCCCCCTAATTACGCCACTGGCTGTTAATAAGAAATAGGCCATAATAATAGGCCATTAATAAGAAAATAGGCCCTACCATAATACTTGGGTCCATTTTTGCATCTCCTCCATCACATTATTACCAAAATATAAGCAACAGCATAGTAATGACGAGAAAAAAACTTCAGTTAAGTGCATTTCAGAGGCTTTGCCCGGGATAGATGACCTCTTTACCCCCCTAATTACGCCACTGGCTGTTAATAAGAAATAGGCTAATTAAAAAAGGTACAGTGGAAGCTGTCAAAATGAGTCAATTTTTGTGTCTAAAAAAGGCTCTATCCAGGCATCAATGAGAGAAATTGAAGAGTGTACTGTCCCCCTCCTGCTAGATTCTTGTTTTTTTTTGGGGGGGGGGTGTCTTTGTGGGAGAAAGGCTTTTTTGTATGTTCATTGAAAATAATGTGAACCGGTAAATACCCCCCCCCCCGACATTTTAAAAAATACATTTTGTGCCTCCCTGTAGTGTTGTGAATTGATACCAATTCCAGGCATTGGGAGGGGTAGCAGTTAAACCGGAAGTAACGTTGAAACAGCAATAAATAGAAGTTTCGTGGATGTTAAGGAATTAGATTTTTTGTTGAAGCAGTATTTAGTTCAGAATGAGACATAAACTAGACTAGTGCTTATTTTTTTTGTTCAAGACAAATAAGTTAGCATTTTTTTTTAGGAACAAAAGCAGGGAGTGGGGAGCATAAGCCGCCCAAAAATTCCGTATTTTTTTTTTATTTTTAGGCATCACTTAATCAAATTGTCAAACATCTCGGTTTTATAATCTTCTCTCACTGTAAATAGAAGTTATTTTTTTACTCCCGTCTTGTTTTTTATGTGTACTCATTTCTTCACTATTTAATCTTTCAACTCCAATTTAATAAAAAAATATTTGAAAATAGTAACCTGTTAGTTATTAGCAAAATATTATATAATAGCTTAACGCTTTAAACAAACCTTTGGGACGTTAATTGGCAATTTTTGAAGCAATCCATGCAATGATCGGTAATTTTTAGTTTTCAAAATAACAAAATTATCAATCTAGCATTGACATGCTTCAATGCTACATCCACATTGATGGCAGCCACATCAACTGTTTTTGACAATTTATGTCCGAACGAGGTTTGGAAATTAACAAAAAGGTAGCAGTCTTTTTTTGAAAAACTCGGTTTGAGAGAGAATCATTTCTTGGCTACTATAAAAAAAAGTTCAATTTTTACTTACATTCTACTTACGAGTCGAAAGACCAAAGGTTGTGTAGAAAATAATGTTCCGTCTGAATTGTCACAAAGTATGCGGGCCAAGCTTACTTTTTGGATTTCTTGAAGTTGTGCTGCAAAATGAAAATTTACAAAAAATGACGCAAAAACGGCTTGGTCCAAAGATAAATTTGTTCTTGAAACTAGAATACATTAAATAAATCTGGAAGTTAAAGTATTAGATAATGGACCGTTTTTAGAAGTATTTCGACCGTCAGGAATTTCAGGTGAGCACATAGTATTTTATCACTCCACCCCTAGTCAATACCTCGCACTTTACGCTAAAGTTCGAATTTTGTTCGAAGCACAAACCCCTGAATCACAAAGGCCGGTTAATCAGAATAGATAACCCTTTTGAAAGTTACTCAAAAGAATTTTAGCGCTAAGAGCAAAGTATTGATTAGGGGGCAAACCCCCTCAAATACGTTGAAATTTGTGTTTGTCGGAAATTTTAATGTTGCTCCTTACTTTAGGTTGAAAAAAAAAAGTTTTTCTTATTTTATTTCTGATCCTTTTTTAAATAATGCTGGGAAATCGGGCAACCCCTTCATAGAAATGTCCCTTCCCCCAAGAAAACATCCTCCATGGAAAGATCCTACCCCAAACCTCCTCCTCCGACCCCCCCCCCCACAGGCAGAAAAAATACCTCCTGAAAACGTTTGTGTACTTCTCATTAGCCAATACTATATGTAAACAATGGGCAAAGTTCGTAACTTGCGGCCCTTCCCCCGTGAACTTTGGGGGATTAAGTCATCCTCAAAGACATATGTATTAGATTTTCAACTATGCTGAACAAAATGGCTATCTCAAAATTTTGATTGGGTGACTTCGGGAAGAGAGCGTGGGAGGGGGCCAATTTGCCCTCCAATTTTTTTGGTCCCTTAAAAAGGGCACTAGAACTTTTGATTTCCGTTCGAAAGAGCCCTCTCACGATATTCTAGGACTACTGGATCGATCACCCCTGAGAACAAAAAAACAACAAATAAACACGCATCCGTGATCTTTCTTCTGGCAAAAAAAATAAAATTGCACGTTTTGCAGATAGGAGCTTGAAACCTCTATAGTAGGGTTCTCTGATACGCTGAATCTGATGGTGTTATTTTCGCTAAAGTTTTTCAACTTTTAGGGGTTGTTTCTTCCTTTTTTCGAAAATAAGGCAAGTTTTCTCAGGCATTTAACTTTTGATGTGTAGGACTAAACTAGATTAAACTTATACATTTGAAATTATCATAAAAATCTGATTCTTTTGATGTATCTATTGGTATCAAAATTCTGTTTTTTAGAGTTTCGGTTACTATTGAGCTGGGTTGCTCCTTACTTACAGTTCGTTACCACGAGCTGCTTGATTAGTAGTTATCAAAATTCCTTTTCTTTTGAAGTTTCAGTTATTATTGGGCCGTGTCGTTCCATACTTACTGTTTGCTTCCACGAATTGTTTGGTTATTTAACGACTTTCTTTCTGCTCGTCTTGGTTTAATTTAGCTCTTTAGATTTTGTCGAAGAACTTTCTTTTAGATTTTTTTCTTTTAATCAAAACTGGTATAAATATACTGCATATTGTTCAGTATTGCTGGATAAAGGGTCTAGCCTAGTGATCGACAACCTTTTCAGTTCAAAACAGCCAAATGACCTTTTTATGAATTTGAAAAATCTAAGGAAGGGGCTCAGTTGGGTGAGAAATATTATCCATAAAAACGTGTAAATTCTTTACTTAGTAACCAAAACTTTATTTAAAATTATCTAGTCAAAATGAAACATCAAACATCTAATTAAGCCCATAATTTATCATAAACCTTTTTTCCCTAGCCCATTCGGATTAAAAAAAAAAGAAGAAATATATGAAGGTCATTAACATATGCGATTACAAACCTCTCAACGTTAAACACAGATCCACGTATTTTAGTTATAACACCAAATTGCTAGCAATCGTAACATTCGATTAATGACATATGAAATATCTTACTGCATGACATTTCAAGTCCATTTCTAGAACTTCTCTCGTCCTCTACCTGTTTTCCGTCATTTTTTGCCCGGCAAACTACAAGTACAAATCCTCTCACAAGTAATCAAACAGTTCGTGGTAACCTACGGTAAGTAAGGAGCGACCCGGCTCAATGGTAACCGAAACTCTAGAAAACGGGTTTTTGATACCAATAGATACATCAAAAGCTTCAGATTTCAATACTGATTTCAAATATATGACTTTCACCAAGTTTAGTCTTACCCATCAAAAGTTACGCGCCTGAGAAAATTTGGATGATTTTCGAAAAAAGGGGGGAAGACCCCCTAAAAGTTATAGAACCTTGATGAAACTCACACCATCATATCCAGCGTATCTGAGAACCTTGGTGTGGAGGTTTCAAGTTCCTATCTGCAAAAATATGGAATTTTGTCTTTTTGGCCAGAAGAAAGGTCACGGATGCGTGTTTATTTGTTTTTTCTTTTTTTTCTTTCCCAGGGGTGATCGTATCGAGCCAGCGGTCCTAGAATATCGCGGGAGGACTCATTGGATCGGAAATTAAAAGTTCTAGTGCCCTTTTTAAGTGGCAAAAAAATGGAGGGCAACTAGGCCCCCTCCCACGCTCATTTTTTTCCCAAAGTCACCTGGTCAAAATTTTGAGATAGCCATTTTGTTCAGCATGGTTGAAAATATGATAAATTTGTCCTTTAGGATGAATTAATCCCCCGAAGTCTCCGGGGGGAGGGCTGAAAGTTATAAACTTTGCCCAATGTTAACATATAGTATTGGTTATTAGGAAGTATACAGACGTTTTTAGGGGGGATTTTTTCTGGTATAAGGGGGGTGGGTGGGTTGGGGGTTATGTGGGAGGATCTTTCCGTGAAGGAAGTTTTCAAGGGGGAAGGGACATGGCTAGGAAGAGGGCGCCGGATTTCCCAGCATTATTTAAAAAAAGATCAGAAATTAAATATAAAAAAACAAGTTTTCCAACTGAAAATAAGGAGTAACATCAAAACTTAAAACGAACAGAAAATATTACGTGAGTAGACTAAGAAGTACCATTTCTGAGCCTCCTATGTACCAAACAGGTTTTTCTAGCGGTCCTATTCTACAGGTCATTACACCTATGCCAGGGAATGACGCAATTTCAAAAGTTCAGTCTTCTGGTAATTACACCTTTGCCAAGAGGATTTTACGCAATTTCAAAGTTCAATGTCTTTTTTTTTTTAGTGATAAAGCAAAACCGGTGTCTCTTTTTTAGTTGCCAATTATTTTTTGTATATATTCGGGTTTCATATTAGATTCTCCACCAGTTTTGAATAGTTTATATTCGAGATAACACTACAAGCATTTTTTGTAGAAAACATTTACATAGAAAAATGGATAATTCTAAGCAATTTCTGGTGAGTAAAAAAAAATATTCTCATTATTATATTAAAAAGAAATTGTCTTGTCATTAAGTTAAGTGTATTAATTGTTACAAAAGCTTCCTTTTTTGAGTTTCGGTTTTTTCCTTATTTATAGCTCGTTATCATGTACTGCTGGAAAATGTATTTCAATGATATTTTAGATCTTAGTAGGCTAATGATGCTTTTAGTCTTTAGAAGAAGAAGAATCAAAACAATTTAGAATCTATGCTGCTTACGGGGATTGACTGAGTCATGTTAATTAACTTTTCCACTTCTTAAATTTCTATTTATGTCTACATTTGATTGAAATCTGATAGTTTAAAGAGAAAAAGGGCTGTTATACCAAAGAGTTTAATAATTTTTGACTAAATTGACTTTGAGTTTCACAAAATGTTCATAACCGCATGATTAGTAACAATTTTACGCTTGAGTATACAAAGAGAAGGCTCGCTGAAGGAAGTGTCAGTGACCGGATAATCTTGAATAAGAAAAACAAATCTGTTCTTATTCTAAAAAAAAAATCTAAATTTGTAACAATGAGTATTTTATTTTATTAATAAAGGAAAATATAAATATTTATTTAATTAAAAAAAAAAAATGTTTTACACTACTTTAGACGCCTAACATAAACTGAATTATTTTCCAAACCCAAAATACATTTTTGCTACATGCTAAATTTTTGTCTTTTTTTTTTAAAGGAAGAAGATACGTGCAATAAGCCCCCTTCTGAAAAGAAAGCAAGATTGAGCGAAGGTATATTAATGCAAGCTGCAAGAGCATCAGTTATCAAATTCGCTTCTAGAACTAAACAAGACCTGGACCAGTCAATGCCTGCGAATCTTTTAATGACAGGGTCCTCTGACCCCAGCGTTAGCTCCATGCCAACTGGAAGGAACTTGAAAAGGGAGTGGACTACTTTAAATGTCTCAGCTCAGCCTACTGAAGATTGTGACCTTGACCCCACTCAAGTTTTGCAAAGGAGTTCAGATATAGAAGCCCAGTCAGAATTTGTAAGCATATACATAATTTTTTTTTTATCCCTATTTTCAAAAATAGCTTTTGATGAGTAAAACTTAAAATTTTTTTCTAAAGACTATTCCATTTTCTTTCATTAACCAAATTAGCGGTATATATAAAGGAATGCTTTTCATGCATTTCTATAACAAAAAAAACCTTACATCGTAACTTCTAACCAAGATGCATTCTAATGCAATAATTCCTTTTAAAAACTATCTATTCACTGTTTCTCAAACTATCGTATATTACGTACTAAACTGTCACACACATCCGGACTCTTATCAGATCTCCCCATCGCTTTTAATCCGCTTTGAATTCTAATTGAGCTTCTTAAAACAGGATTTGTATTTGCGATAAGAAGAGTCCTTTGAATAATCTCCGATTATGGGTTTCACGTGCAAAGAAAAACACTATTTTTGAACCAACTCAGGCAATTATTTTCGCTGAAAAAAGATGCATTTGAGAACAGAATTTGAGGCTGTTCTATTTGAACAGTGTTGTGAAGTCCGATACCCCCAACTCGAAAAGGTATCGATCCTCCTACCTCGAAGGAAGCTCCCGGTTTCCAAGGGATCCTCCCCGGGAGGGGATTGGGGTTTGGGGGGAGGGGGGGCTCTAAAAA